>NC_088791.1:192098787-192400352 GCF_011386835.1 Chrysemys picta bellii
TTATACAGATAAATGTACTCCCTGAACCTGTTCACTGAAAAATAGCTTTAAAAGTTATACACTGAAATAACTCTTTTTTGCAACTTTGATCTTGAAGGCATGCTTAGACACTATGCAGTAATTTAGTGCTTTGTTTAGGTATACTAATGCCAATTCTGACAACATACAACCCAAACCCTGCTCCAAAAATAGACAAATTAAAAGACACAACCACAAAATTATAGAGGTATCATAATGTGGTCACATACATAAAGCTGAATGCACCCCTGGGTCGATTTTTTCTTTTCCCCACAATCCCTCCAAACATCTTGAGTTCCCTTTCTGTCCTGTAATTTGAGGATTGCAAATTATAAGATGTATAAATTTTGTTTATTTGGTTGAAGTCTGTAAAGGCCCCAAGAGTGGTTTATGCACACAATACTCCATCATTCTCCAGCACCTATCCTCTGTAATGTCACTGCAAATGACTTCTTGGTCTAGAATTATTTTAGTCAGAAAGTATTAAAAATAAAAAAATAAACATTTTATGTCCTCACAACTATATTCTTAAACATGTATTACTTTCACTTATTGAATTAGTGTGTTTTACTTTAAGCATGTGCTTAAGTCACATGGGCCTTAAACACTTTGATGAACAGAGTCAGGGTCTAGGGCCTGATCCGATGTTCCTTGTAACTGATACTAGTGGTAGTTTTAAATGTTCAAGGAATGCAGGATGAAGTCCCTAGGGGCTCAATCCTGCAAACTTTGCTCCTCATGTGAGCATTCTTCTCCCAGGTAAGAATGTCTATTGACCTCACTATGGGTCTGATTCTACACTGTTTACAGATAAGACTCCCAAGGGCAAAGAAAAGAGTTTTCCTTATCTCATTGCTGCCAATGCCCTGAGTTTGGCAGGAACTAGCCTTGGTTTTGTAAATCCATCTGGGTAACTGCAGCCCTACTTAATGTCCTGTGGTGGCAGAAAAAGCTGTATTGCTGTGCTCAGAGCTTTGCATTCTGCTAGTTGTTTAATTTTATATGTTTCTGTAGTTTAGGGCAGGGAGGAGAGGAGCCACTTTTTATTTGTGTAGAAAAAAAAAATACCAGTGCACACAACTCCTTCTGGCCTTCAGATGTACAGCATCACTATTCTATTACTGGGGAGAAAGTTAAGTAGCCTTATGGTTACTACAGAATTTCACACAACGTTATCTTGCTTTACAGGTGTCTCACACACATGGCGGCTGCGGCATTACTCACAGTCATAGCATGCACAGTGGCTATGCTGCATTTTTTTTATGGTTCTATGATTGTGTAAAAAAACCCAAAAACCCAATTCTCTCTCATGGACTCATACACACAGAGCCCTATTTTTGAAAGCAAAAAAAAAAAAAAAGTTTTTCTAGTGGTTGTGAGGACATGCAGAGGGTATGCAGCCTTGCCATGATTATTATTATTAATATGACAGTAGAACTGAGAAGTCCATCTGAGATCAGGGTGTTATTGTACTGTGCACTCCAAGAGACTGTCCCCACTCCAAAGAGTACAATCTTAATACAAGCAAATATTGTTTCAGTTCCCCATCTGTAAAATGTGGATAACAAGTAGAGATTTAGGTCTTGATCCTCAAAGGTATTCAAATGTCCAAATCAATGGGAGTTAGGAGCCTAAATATCTTTGAGGATTCTGGACCTTACTGACTTTCTATCATTGTTAGTGTTTCACATAGTTTTCTGCATATTTTGATTCTTTGGTCTAAAATAAAAATGTAACCCCAGCTGAAGAAAAAAAAAATCACATATCCCTTGGTTAGAACACAGGTTATTGTAAGGAGCATAATTAAATGGCATATGAAGGTTATATGATTTATTTTTTTTTGCTGCTAACTGATAGTAAAATGTCATGATGTGATAAGGAGTTGTTTGCATTTCCATTTGCTATGTTTATTTACTGATAAAAGACTGAAGAAGTTGAATGATTACATACTAATTGATTTTTCAGTAATTAACGTTTTTAGCCATTAAGCAAACTTTTTTTAGTTTTCAAAAAAAAGTTTCTCTAGTTTTGTAAACAAAATGTTGATGCTTTACACAGTGCATGCCATTTTAATTAGTTGTTTAAAATCTGCTTATGATAATTTAAATTTATATAGCATTTTATCAGAATGAATAGTTTGAGCCTTTTGATCCTCATTGACATTGTGTGACACATGATATGCGGTTATATGTGTGAAGCAGAAAACCCGAGGTTCCCTGGAGAGGGCCTTACTCAGAAATAAGCGCCCCTTTCCATGGAAGAATCAGCTATCAGGCTGTGTATTAGGTGAGCCGTAGCAGGTGTGGGAAGGAAATTGTTGCTCAGATCATACAGGGAGGAGAATTGCCCCTTCCAGTTCTCCTTTTACAAAACCTTAGAGACACAGAACAATTTTGTATCATTAGCTTAATGACTGGAGGTTACTTATTTCCTTTTCCTATTCATCAGGAAGGGTAGTATTGGCACTGGCAGACTGAAGCTGCTGTGGTCATGATGTTTCCCTCTCTGGTTCTGTTTCCATTCATAAACTGGCATTTCAGAATATAACAATACTACATTTTTCATCTGGGACCAAAGTGGAACAGGACTATACTGGTTATTTAATGAGTTCAACAACAGCAGAATAGAATATCTTAAATTTACATCATCAACATGGGACATGGTTTCTCAGAAATGCTAAAATAAAATAAAAAGAAGCCTGCCACTTTCTTTACTTGAGGCCCTGTTCACATTAGGACATATAATCATGTCTGGAATTATTTTCAAACACTTTTAACCCCAAACCAAGTTGTAATACAATTTGGTTTCACACCAGCAGACTACAGGCTACTATATACGATGTAGTAGACTGAAGGTGTGAGGGGTTTGCAGTGTTTCCAAATTCTGCAAAACCTGGTGTTTTTTCTTGAAGCTCCAGCCCCTGGAGTGGAGCAATTACATGAGAATCTGAGATTTCATTACATAAATAAGGTTCCTAGCCCTTATGGTTGAATACAAAAGTTTAAAAATGTGTGTTGAATGCACCTGAAAGATTAAAAAACCAGCAGGCAAATACACCTTCCCCCCAAAATTAGTCATGGGAGATGGGGAGAGAAAACAAACCCAAACCATTTTTAAAACCAAACTTACAATGTTTCGAGGCTTGAATTCTGATTTTTGAATACTTGGGGTTGGTTAGTCTGTAGCAGGATTTCTAGAGCATGTTTACTTAAAAAATTGTTTATTTAGCAATAATTGATTCCCACAGATTACAAAGTATTTCAGTTTGGGGGGAAGGGAAAGGGAAGAGAAGATACCCAGCACTGGACGCCTCCAGTGGGAAGGAGAGGAAAGAAGATCACTTCCACCAGATCTCCATTACCATTTTGCCACTTCGGCTGGTATTTTTCATTGCCAATATTTCATTAGGTGATGTACCCAGATATTAATGATTTGCGGGAGGTTCTGAGCCAACAGGGTTCTTTATTTGTAACATTTTGCATGAATGTTTCATTTATTTTCTACTCAAAAAAACAAAACAAACACCCCCACACAATTAAAAAAAAAAAAAAGCGCAGCACACAACCAGCCTCTTCTTTCATCTTCCTTATTTGGCCAAAGTGTAGGAATTAGGATTATCATTGCAAGATTGCTTTCTTGTCCACCTCACCACCCCCTCCAGCTTTTTTTCGCTCTGTAGCTTATTAAATGCTTTTTTTCCCCTTACAAGACAAATTATAGATATTTTATAGATGTAATTTTGTTTGTAGATTAAAATAATGTGGCTATACAACATGTTAAATATCATGTTAAACAGGATGTGTCATTAAAATATCAGTTAATCTGTTTTTCCCAGACCTATAATGTGTTCCAGAATATAATGCTCTTTTGTTGCAATAATTCCCTGTAAGAATTTAACAAGGATATAAGTTTTTTGTCTCGATTTAAAATGTTCAGCTGGTATTTTGCCATGTTATTAAATACGGATTAGAAATAGCATTGAGGTATTTAAACCATAATTCTTGTAACAGGATAAATAGCTAATAGCATTTGGTTTGTTGCTTGTGTACTTGTGACCTGGTTTATAGTCAATTTAACACAAACGTAGACAAACGATGTCCCTCACCAGCATTCATTGTGAAGGGGTATTCAGGTTTTGAACTATGTGGGGTAAAAGTACCAAACCCTTTAATTCAGTGATCTATAAATGGGTACAGCATTTCCAAGGGTTCGCAAAACCACAGATTGCTAGCTATGTGCAGATTCAGAGCATTCAGGTTTCTTTGGCTATCATTGCCTATATTTCTGTAGGTTTTGAAATCTAAGAATACAGCCATGTGAAGAGAAGAGTTAAACAAAGCAATATAGTGTGGTTCTTGAAAAGAACACAACTTTCTTTTCCAGTAGGTTTATTTCTGCAATGGTTAAAAGTAGATTGAAACAAGAGGGATTCCCATCTCAGCAGCTAAGAGAGGAGCAATGGGGAAGCAATGCTTACCAAGCTAGGGAGAAGAAGGTGGGTTTGCTGCTGCCACCACTCTTATGTTAAACCTGCCTCTATGAATGAATCTTCCAGCAGTCTACGAAGCGGATTGCATTTTAAGCTGTTTAAGGAATTTAGCCACATTTTCCACGAAAATGAAATGGCTTCTGTTTTGAATGATTCATAGAGTCCAAGGCCAGAAGGAACCATTATGATTATCTAGTATGATCTCCTGTCTAACACAGGCCATAGAACTTCCCGAAAATAATTCCTGTTGGAACTAGAACACATCTTTTTAATAAATCCGGTCTTGATTTAAAATTGTCTGTGGTGATTTAGCCATTCTTTCAACTACACTGCTTTGAAGAAGTCTTAACCACTGTGCTTAAACACTTATGGAATCCATTGTAAACTATGTTGGAAACAGTCTTTAAAAGAAATGCTGTTTTATGACAGGACCTACAACAAGCACCATTACCATGGTGTACAAAGTCTTTTTTGTAATTAAACTATACCTGCATGTTTGGCGATATTTGTTTAATCAGCACTGAGGTGTATTTGAGGTCTTCAGTCTTTATTAACTTACTGGCAAATTAATATAAGGTTATTATATTTAAAATATTCCATGCACATTTCCTAAATATGGTCATAAAATCATCTTTGTAACAGCAATCATAATTATTTAATTCAGGAGTTGTCCATAAAAGAATTTATGTAAATTACTAACGGGAGAAAAATACTTTATTTGTGGACAGGATTGTTAAAGCTGCTTTGAGAAAGAGCAGCATATTATAAGCTTCTGATTACTAGATCCAAGGGGTAATCAGTAACTGATTACCTTACTATTACAGTTTGCTCAGCACCTACCAGACCATAGAAAAAACACACTGAACACTTTACAATCTCAGGACAACAGAACAATTCTCAGCAACAAGACTTGGGAGAGGAAATCTCTGCAGAGCAAGGAATTTCTCACAGGTTGGCTCTTCCCCTTGCAGAATGGGAAGTGTTTTCATGCTCTTGCGCTCCCATTATCCCCACTACTCTCTGGCAGACTGGCTTCACTGGAGGTGTTCTGCCTAGTGTCTTCTAGCTGTTGCTGCCCACGGACTGCCATTAAAGGGAGGGAGACTGCCTAAAATGTACTTCAGACCTAGGCTGCATGACCTTTTTTGAGTAATCTCTTTAAGAATGATGGAGACAGATTCATTCCCAAAATGAATCTTGACCCTATAGGTTCCTGAGAAGGGCTAGCACTGTCACAGAGGCCGCTGATTGCCCCTCTTCCCCAATGTAGCGCAAGAGAAATCTGCATGTAACGGGAGCCCTCTGCCGATAGAGCTCCCAGATCTGATCTGGGCTTAAGTTACTTATTTATATAAGTTACTAATTAATTATTTCTCGGTCAGAAAAGCAGCAGATGACTGCATACAGATTACTTTTGCATCACGTACAACGTTGGATTTCAGCTACCAGAATTGGGAGGCACCCACTTTCAATTAGTTTGACCTCCCATCGTGATATACTGGGGGTTTCTTCTTGAATTACCAACATGATTCCAATGCAAGTTCTGCATGTTCAGTACATAGTATGTCATAATGTTGACCCTTTTTGACCTGAGCAGCCAGTCAAAGTTTGGGGCCCTGAGGATGTTCCAGCCGGAAGCAGAAATTGTTGAAGCCTGGTATATCTTGTTTATTTATAAAAAACTTATGAAGTCCTGGTATCTGAATGTAGAAGGAATCAAGAACAAAAGGAGCAATTTCCTTCATTTAAAGTCCCCAAGTCTTAGCTAACACCAGACCCGCGATCACTCTTCCTAGCTTTTTCCAGTCACACTGTGCTTACAGGCTCCTGCTTGGCTTTCGTGCACCTCTCCTTCTCTGCTGTTGCCTGTTCTCAGTTTCTGTGTGGTCTCTTCCCCCTCACCCAAAACAATACTCAGCCACAGCTGACAGGTGGGTCATACACCTCTTTTGTCTTGGGTGGTGGTTTATGCTTACAGTTATGCTAATTAAAGGGTGAGTTCACACCTATCAATCTCAATGGGGGGTTAAGTCAACCCATACATTTTACCTAGCTCGTATAACATACCATAGCTAGCATGGTATCATTACTCACACATTGTAGGATTACCAACATGTCCAAGAAAAGTAATTTAGTAAATCACATTCCTTTTCAACCTGTAAAATAATCTGATTCTATTGCAGGATTAAATCTTTTAAAAGCTGCCTGCAATTATTTTCACAGCCCTGCTGTGAGCCACAATTTTAAATGAAAATATCCTAATTGTATGACAATATTTAGGGCCCCAATATTTAGGGCCCCTGCTCTGATTAAAGACATTGGTAAAACTCCCCTGGCATTACTGAGAACAGTATTGGCCCCAAGGTTACTATGTACACAACTTATTTGTTTATATTTCATTTTTCTTGTTTCTCTGGAAAATCTCTGTTTGTAATGGTGTGGGAGGTGTATATTTGAGAGCAGCACATGTTTTAATAGTAAATAGACAAGTTACATGCTATTATTCATTTTTTAGTTTTACTTACACTGTCTTGTCTTTGTATTTCATGGAGTAATCATTTATTGTTTTGCTTTATGTAATCCAGATCAGAATAGGATAGCCTGTTTGTAGACAGGCTGGGTAGGTGCTGGAGCACTGGATAGGTGGTAAATATTGAACATCAAAGGTAAATGATGGTCCCAATCCAGCTCCCATTTAAGTAAATAGGAGCAGCTGTAGGCCTCTTATTTCTAGAAAAGAAATAGTAATAAAGGCTCCTTATTAACTTAATTGGAATTATACCTTCATGCTAGCAACATTATAATCATTAATTGTTATAGAAATATTTTCATTACAAATCCATATATCCTGGTGAGTATAACTTAAAAACATTTGGTTGATATTACTTGTGCTTATTCTAGGCTTAAAGATTCCTCCTTCCTCTGCCCCCCCCCCCCCCCCCGCCAATGTTTGGAAAGATTTGCTTCTTACTGCATTTGATTCAGTGAAGGTAAAGAAGAGTTCCCTCTTTAGCAGCGAGCAAGGTCTTTAAAAGTGACCCTATAAAGCAGTGGTTCCCAAACTTTAACAACCTGTGAACCCCTTTCACTAAAATGTCAAGTCTCGCGAACCCCCTCCTAAAAATGAATGTTTCTGGGGATTTTCTCCTTTACCTGAGTATGAAATATAAAAGTAGTGATCTGGGAAATATAAAATTTGTTTTTATGACATGCTTATTACACACTATTTATTATGAATTATTATTGATAATTACAGTATTTTTATTACATTATGAAAACAGCACTCTTCCAAGTTCTCACTTTTTCAGCTTGTATCACTTTGAATAAGACTGTTCTAGGACAAGACTCCTACATTTCATCAAGCAGTATCAGATGTGAAACAGCATGAAGGTATTTAAGAAGCCAACTCAAAGAGTTCCTCCTACACAAGCATTCAGGTCTTGAGCAGTTCAGACAAACAACGCACGTTACAACAAAGCTTAAACTTGTTCTTCATAATAATTTTAAAAACAATACTAGCTGCCTATTTAGTTTTAAAAACAGCAAAAAGTATCCACCTCCTTTTCTATTTCTTATAAGGAGTCTTGAAGTTTAAATCTCCTCAATGTGATAGATATGCTTGTTTTGATCTGCTTAGCTCTTGGAAGTCCAAGGCTCCGGGCTGCTGGCCCCCTGCTGTCTGGGGTCCCTAGGGACAGCTCTGTCCGCCATTAGGGAATTTTTTCCCCAAGAACCCCCTGTAAAATTTCACGAACCCCAGTTTGGGAACCACTGCTATAAAGGAAGAAAGTGAGCTTGTGACCTTTTGTAAAGGGAAACTGGAAGATTTTCTGTGAAAAGTTCTTTTTTTCTGCCTTTTTTATGTTAGAAATTTTGATTCCGACTAGCCTGGATGACTGGACAGCTAATGAAATGTCCACATTACAAGTGTCAATGATAGCAATTAGAGGGGGGAGAGATTTTTAGTCAGACAGTTTATAATTTTGTTTTGTTAACGCCTATTTAACTTCAGTTGCTAGTTAGCCTGTGTCCCAAATGTTATCTTGTTAAAGTTAAATTCAACACCCTTGTCCCTTCAACCAAGTTGTGAGAGGTAACAGTATACATTCTCTGAGCCTTTTAACAACTCCACCAGCAAAGCCTTTCATACTCCCTTTCAACATTATACAGGAACAAAAATAGTTGATGGCATAATTTGGTTTTGTTTGTTTGTTCTTTTCCCTAAATGTCAATCCAATCCATAGCAAGGCCTCTATCCTGCCTTGGAATCTGCTAGTGTGGATCCCTGTGCCCATGCAGAGTTAGTGCATGAGTCAGGGGTCCACACTAGCAGGCCACAATGCACAATCTATATGCAAGTGTTTCATGACCTGCCAGTCATATTTCACAGTTTGTAATTCATTAGATAAATAGAAGCTGCACAAATCTGTCTTAAATAAGATTGATGTTAATCAAGTAGATGAAGATATATGGCTGTTTAAAATAATTTTTGATAGCTAAAAAGCCCAATTTTACTCCTAGCTATTTCAACAAAATACTTTTAACCTACAGCAGGATGTTTTTTGACTGCTTTAGCTCAAAAGTTTTATGATGAATTTAAAATTTCTACAGATTAAGATCAGTATTAGCTCTTATATATAGAATTCAAGGCCAACATCTAAGGTTTTCTTGAGAGGGAATTTAATAAAAAAAGGTTTGCTCCCAAATGACAGATAAAACCTGTTATGATGTGTTAATATTGAAGGTTACCATTGTACAGGGTATCATATGAATGGAAGTAAAGATAACAAGGTGGGTGACCTGAGGAAGAGCTGTGTGTAGCTCAAAAGCTTGTCTCTCTCACCAACAGAAGTTGCCCCAATAAAATATATTACCTCACCCAGCTTGTCCCTCTAACAGCCTAGGACTCACACGGCTACAGCAACACTGCATTCAAGGAAGTAAAGATGTTCATTATAAAACCACTAGGTGGCATCAAAACAGTTTGGCAAAATTTACAGAGCACTTATGCCCTAAGCCCTCAAATGAACATGTTTTACATACAGAAAAAATTAGATTGTTTGCCTCTGCCTCACAAAAAGCTTTAGTCTGACCATGATATTACACAGATGACAAGCCTATGATGCCTTTCTGATCATCACAATGTATTACATGGTACTAATATGCATTATATTTGCAGCCAAGTGAACCAAAATGATTTCTATCTATATTTTCATATATTAGTACTGTAGGAATATGGTACATTTTGCATTTTGGAATGGTACAATTCTATCACTACCTGCATAAATAGTACTGTATAAACATCTACAAATATTTATAAGGTTTTGTAAACTCAGGACTAACTATATTTCACATATTATTCAATGTCTGTTACAATAATTTATACTGGAGAACAAATTTCTAGATAAAATTATTGTTGATACACCTCTACCTCAATATAACGCTGTCCTCGGGAGCCAAAAAATCTTACCGTGTTATAGGTGAAACTGCGTTATATTGAACTTGCTTTGATCCACCGGCGTGCGCAGCCCCGCCCCCTTGGAGCACTGCTTTACCGCGTTATATCAGAATTCGTGTTATATCGGGTTGTGTTATATCGGGGTAGAGGTGTATATGAGGAATATATATATTTTTAGATAGATGTTAGTGTAAGTTACCAGTTACTGTAAAAATCTCCCAGCAGTCTAGGAGCTCATAATATAACTCAAGATCATATAGGACTCTTACCAGAACAAAAAGAGAATTTTTGTGCCAGGAGTAATAATAGAGATTGTGATTGAGTTGTTTCTCTCTCTGATATTATCATTAGTGTTTCTTTATCACTGTAGTAGGAAGCTAGGCAGGAGGGAGCTGAGAAAGTTTCTAAGCAGAAACTGTACAGTGAAGCAAACAGTGTATCTTTAGGGATAATATTGTTTTTCTTATTCTAATAAAAATCCTTGCTCAGAATTAGGACAAAGTTACATTACAAAAATAAAGAATCACAGAAAAAGTGACACTGTCAGAAATCAATTCACTTTGAACCAGCATAAGTAAGGACTAGGAAATACTTTCAGCCTTTCAAAAGACTCATGGTGAGAAGCCAACAGACTGGCTAATGAAAGGGACACTTCACCAGAACCACAATGAAGATTAAATACAGAGAGCAGCAAAGTCTTGGTCATCCTGTTAGCTTAGGGCTTGGCTACACTGGCACTTTACAACACTGCAACTTTCTCGCTTAGGAGGGGTCTGAAAAAACATCCCCCTTACCCCCTCCCGAGCACTGCAAGTTTCAGCACTGTCAAGTGCCAGTGTAGACAGTCCCCCCGTGGAGATATTTTTTATAGAGTGCTGGGAGAGCTCTGTTCCCAGCGCTCTTCCATGACTACACAAACCACGTTAAAGCGCTGCCGTGGCAGCGCTTTAATATTGCTAGTGAAGATATGCCCTTATGCAACAACTGAAGTAGAAGACCATCTATTAGTCATTTACCTTTGATAGTGATGAGGAGATAAGAATAACTGGGATAGCATTGTTAAAAAGTTTGAAGAGAATTTCTTTTCAAAAGGAACATAACACATGGATGGTCATGCTTTTACCAAAGGTGCTAAGACCTGGAGAAAGTGTGGAAGTATTTATAGAAGCCTATATGAAAAAGAATTGTCACTTTGGTATCAGTAAGGAAGATTACATAAAAAGTTGGTTAACACTAACTGTTAACCAAAAATATTTATAATAAACATCCAAAAATATTTATAATAAATTTAAATTGGTATTCTATTACTGTTTAACAGTGCCATTAAAACTGTGATTAATCGTAACTATTTTTTTACTTTAGGGATTAATTGCGATTTTTAAAAATGGTTTGACAGCTCTAGTTCAAACTTCAAACCAAAAAAACAGGAAATACAAAATTTCATCCTCAGGCAGAGGTGAAAGTAAACATGTACGCCCCGGTACGGCGTACCAGCAAGAGCCGGTGCGCCGTATCAAGGTGGCCCGGCTTCCCTAGGTGGCAATTTAAAGGGCCTGGGGCTCTCAGCAGCGGATGGAGCCCCAGGCCCTTTAAATTGCCGCCAGAGCCCCACTGCTGGAGCCCTGGGGTAGCGGCAGCAGGGCTCCGGGGGTTATTTAAAGGGCCGGGGGTCCTGCTGCCTCTACTGCCCTGGGCCTTTTAAATAGCTGCCAGAGCCCCGCTGCCGCTACCCCAGGGCTCCAGTGGCTATTTAAAGGGCCCAGGGCAGTAGAGGCAGGAGAACCCCGGGCCCTTTAAATAGCCCCCAGAGCCCTGCTGTCGGAGCCCTGGGGTAGCAGCGGCAGCTGGGGGCTCCGGCAGCGGTTTAAAGGGCCCGGGGCGGTAGCGGTGGCTGAGCCCTGGGCCCTTTAAACTGCTGCCGGAGCCCCCGGCTGCTGCTGCTACCCCGGCTGGGGAGGGCACTTACAGGGCGGGCCGGGGCTGGCTCTGACCCACCCATCCCAACCCCTTCCGCCCAAGGCCCCGCCCCTTCCAGGGGCCAGAGCCGGCCCCAACCCAGCCCCGTATTGGTAAGTCCCTATTTCTACTTTCACTCCTGCCCTCAGGCATTTGCGAGACGCATGGAAAATTTTAGCTCAATATGTGAAAGTTTCAGAAAGTTATGAGTGACTGAAATCTGAGAGGTTCTGATAGAAGCGGTTATGGAACTTTAGCTGCAGCAATTTCTGTGGTCATGCAACTGCAGAATACATGAAACCTTAACTATTGGATCATACCATATATACAATATAAAAACAAATAATACTACTTAACTCTTATGTAGAACTTTTCATCTGTAGATCTCAAATGCTTCACAAAGAAGTGCACTATGAAAATCTCCATTTTACAGATGGGGAAACTGAGGCATGGGGATGGTATGACTTGCCTTAGCTCACCTAGCAAACCCATGTCAGAGCCAGGACTTGAACTGAAGTCTTCTGAGTCCCCCTCCAGTGCCCTATTCAGTAGGCCACACTGCCTAGTAAAAGCCCCTTTGTTAGCATGTTGAAACAAATGAGTGGGGGAGGGATAGCTCAGTGGTTTGAGCATTGGCCTGCTCAACTAAGGTTGTGAGTTCAGTCCTTGAGGGGGCCATTTAGGGGAGGGGAGGGAAAGTACTTGGTCCTGCTGTGAAGGCAGGGGACTGGACTGGACTCCATGACCTTTCAAGGTCCCTTCCAGTTCTAGGAGATAGGTATATCTCCATATTTAAAAAAAAAAAAAAAAAAAAGCTTAAGACAGGCTTACACCCAGCCCTGTGAGCTTAAATAGAAGAGGAAAGAATGGTGCAAGGAACTTTTCCCTCCACTTTGGACCTTTGTGCTGGTCCCATACACAAAGCAAACAATAGGAGAGTAGAACAGTAAAAAATTGATGAAAATAGTAGAGCATAAGTTAATAATCCCATTAAGCAATGGCTTGTGATTACAAATAGCAATAATCAAATGATACCATCACAGTATACAGATCATTGCCTAAAAGGCAACTTAATGAAAGCTTTTATACGGGCTTTAATATTTTCCTTGTCTGCAGACACAGCCATCATAAATGTTTGATTAATGAACTCATTAAGCCCTGACATGACTAGGAAAGACATACTTACCCCATGACCCATCATAATTAAAACGTGAATGCCATTTGTTCAAGATAGTAGCTGGAATCATTTATTTAAGTAGCAGAACGACATAAAAAACAGCTTTTGACTTAGCCTGATGAATTAGCTCACCCTCATGGACAAAACTGAAAGATTAGGCTTGTTACATCAATCACAGTGATTCACGGGTAGAAGGCAACTTGCAGTACCACCTGGTATTCTATCTATATTTACATGGATATTAAAATTATAGCTGCTTGGAAAATTTCCATGAACTATTTTCTATGGACAAAAAAAAAATGAGAATGTTAGCAATTCCCCCCCCCCCCCTTTCCTAACCAGCTCTAGGTCACGGTGATAGCAAAAAGGGGAAACCCATTCAGTCCTTAAGAGGACAGTGAGAAAGTATAATGAAGTTCTGTACGCACACCAAGCAGAGCTTGCAGTAGTAGAGCACTGATCAGCACTGCAGAGAAAGTTACAGGGATTTCTACTCACAGGCTGCAAAATTCCATAGCTACACTACATGTCTCACAGCATTAGCAAGTCAGGCAGGTGGGCCATACTTGATTCTCTTACCACTGCATCAGGTTCCTGCAGTGTGACATAGGAAAAGTCTTATTCTCCAAAAGAAGCAGCACTTACTATACAGAAAAATCCTTCATGTCACGATGGAGTGGTTCAGTCAAAGCTGGATTGCTTGATCCATAGACAGACAGACATATTTTTAAAAAAACCTATGGTTAATAAGTGTACAGGCACTGTGGATGAATTCAGTCCTTTGCAAAGGGCCTGCAGAGGACTATATACCATTTTGACCCTCAAAATAGGGCTTAGGTGACACATGGGCCTTGCGTAAACCTGCACAGAGGTGAATATGGGATATACTATTTTACAAGGCGACTTGAGGAGCATGATGTGTTGTCAGGTCTCTTAATTTTATTTTATTACAGGTCCTGATATTTGTTGCTTTTCTTAAAGTCTCAGCTCCAGGAACCATAATTTTGTGATGATCACAACTTGTATTTTACCCCTGACAATTTTAATCCTCTATTTACTAAACCTCAGTGTCATAATTAAGGATTTCCTTAATAGCCAAAATATCTGATTGACTGATTTAAATGAATGATGGAGGTTTTATTTTACTGTGTTGAATGTACTTATTTGTTAACCTGTTTCTGACTTGTGAAAGTGACTTTGTAAACACTATTAGGCTGTGCAGATATACCCAAAACATGTTAGAATAAGATAATTGTACAGATTAGTACAGTGTACAGTATGTTACCTGTGATATTAGTGTATGTATGATGGGATTTTCTTCTTTGGGGGCAGCTTAGAAAACATTGCATTAGCATTTTAGTGAGGGTAATAACGTAATTTTTCGGTGCTTTGGTTGCTCTGGAAGCTGTATGTGTGTGTGGAGGTTGGGTTGACGTGGGGATGGGGAGGAAAAGAATCAGGTAGTGTGTTGACCTGAATTAGAATAACTAAACCAGCTTTTGATTCTGGCTGTTAGGCTGTCCTAGCACTGTGGCAAGCTAGAATGTGGATTCATGCATACAAGAGTTCCTGCTACCAGATTCAGGACAAGCTGCCCTGGAACCAGTATTGCACATAGATTGAAATTTGAAGGCAGGGGCCCATTTTAACAACTTTATCATCAGAGGGTTGGAGTCTGGACTGTACAGAGCCTTGGCACGCACTGGTACCGTGAATTAAGCTGATTGAAAATGAAATGAGGAGAAAGTGAGGCACATGAGCTGGTGTGCCATACTAACATCTTTAGTAGGGCTCTATACCAAAATTTTATTTCCCCTCCACTGCCACTCAGCTCCCCTATGCAGCTAGGAACTGGGTCTTCATTTGCATCTCACTCTTCTGTGAAGACTGGGGTACAATGTCTAGTGGTAGCATTCTGTATTGTTACACGGGGGCCCCAGATGTTTGCGGTTCTGAGGATATGCCTGCACTGGGGCTGGGGGTGTAATTACCAACTCAGGCAGTCATAACCAAGCTAACTCTGATCAAGTTAGCCTGCTAAAAATTAAAAGGGGAGCCATGGAGGCACTAAGGGCAGTAGGGGCTAGCCACCTGAATACATACTTAGGGTCTCAGACGTGCTCCTGCTTGAGGTGGCTAGCCCCTCTGGCTGCTTGCGCTGCCATGGCTACACTTCTAGTTTTAGGATATTTGCTCAATCAAAGCTAGCACACGTACGTCTTCCTGAGCTGGAAATTACACCTCCAGCATAGACATATCCCTGAGTCTCACGCCAGGGGTGATAGGAACAGGGAATGCTGAAGACAACAAGCTCAGAGCTAATGATATCTGATTTGGTGGCATTTCTCACGCTCTTTGCACTGGTATGTATGACTATGTAAGGTGCAAGGCAGTGGAGAATCAGGCATACCTGGCATCTCTGATTCACTAAAATGTGAACATTTTTGTTGCACTTTGGATGTAAAGATATTTGTACTAATTTGTTCCAGTGTCTAAAGATTGGTATATATTAGAAGGTGTATTGGGCAAGTTTATCTGGAGAAAGAATTTAAAATTCATATTTACAGTCTGAAGATAATGATAAAATCATAATCTTGGTTAGAAATTATATGGTTGGATAGTATCTTCTGTTGAGTTTTCTGCTTATAACATAGAAATGCACTGGTAATAGGGTTCACTCACGACTGCAGCACCTCCTGTTGGTTGTCCTGGGGATTAGCTCTGCTCACCAATGCACCCTCTTCTGGTGATGTCTTGCCACAGTCATGTCTGCTCCAGGACCCATGTCACTCCAAGGATCATGGCGTCCTCTTCAGGACACAACCCTCTGGCTATGCTGCACTCTGTGTTCCCTCCCTTCCAGGGAATGTACCACAGTCCCTCAGTCCAGCCACTGCCTCAGTTCATTTCTTTGGGCCACTGCCTCAGTTCATTTCTTTGGGCCACTTCCCCATGACCCCCCACATTCTTCATCCTAACCTCAGGGCTTCAGCCTGCCAGTCTTAGCAGCTAGCCAGGAGCTCTCTCTAGCTTCCCCAATCCTTGCTGGCACTCCTTCCTCCTACTAGGAGCCCTAACTTCCCACCTCAAGCTCCAGGCAGCTACTGAGGCTGCTCTGCCCTGCAGCCCTTCTTATATGGGCCTGCCCAGCCCTCATTGGCTCCTCCTCACAGCCTCTCTCCTATTGGCTGCTTTCTGCACAGCATCCCTAGGGATCCATTAACCCCTTACAAGCCAGTCTGGGGCAGATGCTCCATCACAGCACCTTTAAACTAAAGGGAAAAAAGATTCACAATCAAGGTTTCTGCTTGATCATCTCCATCCTAACCTTATAATAAGTCACGAGTTGCTATGGCATCTTGGAAATCTCTGGTATCTATCATAGGTTTGTCTAAGGTCCCTAGGAACCTATTGTGAGTGTACAGCATAATATTTCTCACTACATGTAGGAAAATGGAGTCTTCACAAGTGTCATAACTATAAAGGGAAAGGTGTAACAGCTGTCCTGTGTACAGTACTATAAAATCCCTCCTGGCCAGAGACTCCAAAATCCTTTTCCCTGTAAAAGGTTAAGAAGCTCAGGTAACCTGGCTGGCATCTGACCCAAAGGACCAATAAGGGGACAAGATACTTTCAAATCTTGGGGTGGGGGGGGAGGCTTTTGTTTGTGCTCTTTGTTTGGGAGTTCGTTCGCTCTTGGGACTGAGAGGGACCAGACATCAATCCAGGTTCTCCCCATCTTTCTAAACAAGTCTCTCATATTTCAAACTTGTAAGTAAAAAGCCAGGCAAGGCGTCTTAGTTTTACTTTGTTTTCTCAACTTGTAAACGTACCTTTTACTAGAGTGTTTCTTTGTTTGCTATACTTGAACCTGAAGCTAGAGGGAGGTCCTCTGAGCTCTTTAAGTTTGATTACCCTGTAAAGTTATTTTCCATACTGATTTTACAGAGATGATTTTTACCTTTTTCTTTAATTAAAAGCCTTCTTTTTAAGAACCTGATTGATTGTTCCTTGTTTTTAAATCCAAGGGGGTTGGATCTGTATTCACCAGGAGTTGGTGAAAGGAAGGAGGGGGAATGGTTAATTTCTCTTTGTTTTAGATCCAAGGGGGTTGGATCTGTATTCACCAGGAGTTGGTGAAAGGAAGGAGGGATGGTTAATTTCTCCTTGTTTTAGATCCAAGGGGGTTGGATCTGTATTCACCAGGAGTTGGTGGGAGAAAGAAGGGGGGATGGTTAATTTCTCCTTGTTTTAAGATCTAAGGGGTTTGGATCTGTATTCACCAGGGAATTGGTGAAGGTCTCTCAAGGCTACCCAGGGAAGGGAATTAGCTTTGGGATGGTGGCAGCGGACCAGAACTAAGCTGGTAGTTAAGCTTAGAAGTCTTCATGCAGGCCCCCACACTTGTACCCTAAAGTTCAAAGTGATACAGCCTTGACAACAAGGTTTTCCATTAACCCTTTACTGCCATCCCCAAATAGAATCTTGAAGCACAAAAAATGAAGTTCAAGTTTCAAAGGATATTAAGTTCTGCATCAAATTCATATACGGTTAAAATGACAGGAAAGAACTTAGACAACCTAGGGTCATCTGCCTCAGGTCCTGTGGTCCACCTCTTGCAATAGCTGTAGGTCAGTACCTTCTTGTGCTGCTGATGGCTTTCAAGATTTGCTGTCTCCTGCCTCCAACTTTGCTGTTGTTAGAGGCTGTCCCTGCAGGGTTGGAGGCAAGCTATTGGCATCCATAATTGTATCAGAGGTGGCTAATGCAGAGCCCCTGAAGGCCCATGACAGCTGGTTTTCTTCCCATTCCATGAAGTTGGGGCCCCCTGCAGCTACAAGTTTTTCAGGCCTTTAAATATGGTGCTGTCTACTTGACAGTCCTCCCCAGTAATAGGAAGAGACAGTGGTTTGGGTATGACTACATGAGAGACTGCCTCTCTCCTTGCAGTAGTTGAGATCAGCTGGGACATCTGAGTGAGTAGTTCCCTGGTATAAATAGGAGACAGCTGTTGGCAGAGTATTCTCAGTTTGGGGTCCTTAGCTCTAGAACTCACTTCCCTGACTTGGGCTTACATAGCCAGAGTTTGTGGACCTTCAGGACATGTTGCATTACAGGGCCATCATTTTAGAAAAAATTAGGAGAGATGGGGAAAGTTTGGTCAGCATTCTCACTTCATGGCTGCTCTTGGGGAATTAGAAGGCGGATCCCATCCTGGGGGTGTGGAGTGGAACGGGGAGGTGACGGGCTGGTCCTATGTCAGACATTGGGAGGAAGATGGGCTGAGGTGTGTGTGTGTGTGTGTGTGTGTCACTGATGGTTGGCACAGGACAGAGATTGGGGCCTGGCCCTCTCCAAGCTGAGCTCAAGCCCAGGGCGCCACCGCTGTTTCCTGTCCAGCCAGTGTGGAGAGGGAGTGGTGCTGACAACACAGTGATAAAGAGCTCTGGCCCAGCCTGCCCCACAGTGGCCCCCAGAGACCTGAGGGAGACACCTCATCACTGGCTAGCAAGGAGCTATGAAAAGTGAGGGGGAGGGACAAAACCAAGGTCTGGGGGCATAAGGCAAATGCCCCCTCTGCCCCATAGCAAATGACACCCCTATTGCACAGCCTGTATGCTCAGGCTTCTGGGTCAGGAGGGGTGAATGGATGTGATGCCAATGTTTTAACAAGGAACTCCCACAAAACTTTTTAGCTTGGGAACTTTTTAACTTGTTATAAAACTTGTGTCCTAGAGGGAAATGGAGAGACATTGGGAAACAATTTAATTTACTTTTGGGTTTAAATCAAAATGCTGTTTTTGTAACCACAGGAGGCAGCACCACTGGACAAACACAGTAAACTACATTCACTAGAAAATTCATAGTTGGTTCCTGAAAATATATAGACTAATATCATGCTGCTAGTATACCTTGGTGTTCATCTTGCATAATATGGAAAGGGACAAAACCTGCAAACTGTTGGACTTCAGTGGGAACCAAAGAGCCCAACAGCATACAGGACTGGGCCCTAAAATTATTGAAAAAAATATTTACATTATTTTCAAGACATTTAGAGCTTGTTGTATAATTCTTTGGCAATGTTTTGTCCTTCATTTTAGCCATTTCCCCATTATTTTAAGCACATCTCTCACTGGTGATTACCAGCAACTTGATAGATGTATAGGAGAAAAAGGAAAGAGGTCAGCTATTCGTTATTGTATTCATAATCTATTGCAAAATGGACAAATGGGAAAATCAGTATTATTCCCCTAAATCAAGCTGATGCCCCCAGAACATAAAACTTTCTCAATCATTAAAACATTGCGCTTATAAAAAAGCCATCCTGGTGCTTCTATAGCAGTTCCAAAAGCTGCCGATTCCTAAGCAAACAGATAACTACGTTGTTGGTAGACTATTTGTCATTCCAGTTTAATAACAAATTGATGGACTCATTGTCTACTTCGCTTCTGCATTTGTCATGGTAACGTGTCTGTCTTCATCTGGATCCCTGACTCCACCTTATGGAAAGTTACACAGATGAGCAGGATGGAAGCTGCTCTTCTGAGTCCCTGAAATTTACTGTTACCAAGGTGATGGGAGACAAAACAAACTGACAGCCTGGCTGTCTATATTCCTTCAGCTTCAGTAGCAAAAGTTAGAGGGACCCAAGCTTCTAACTTTTATGTCAAGGGAAATTGGTACAGGATCATGAAAAGAAGTTCATTCCATTGTGATTGTTGATCACTTAATGATCTGTAAAGTTCTCTGAATGCAACAGTAAGCCTGCCGAGGGGATTTCTTTTGCTATTAAAACCCTAGTGAATACAGAGTGAATGTCCTATTGTTTGGAAAGAATGGGTATATGTATTGCTTTTCAGGAGAGATGCCCCTTGTTTCCTCAAGGTGCAACAATTTACTATCATTTGAGATTATTTTTAATTATATTTTTATTCTGTATACATCAAATTCCCTTGTCATAAATATACAACTGCTTTTGATGAGTTTAAATGCCTTTGTACCTTACTTTTCAGCACTATCTGTAAAACTCTAAAATTCCATTTTCATTTTTGTTTCATTTTGAAATGCCACCACTGATCATTACCTAGTAGCAGGGACAGGTGTGGTGTCCCACCATCCCAAAATAAAATAAAAATTAACTGACTTGTTCACCATTCTCACACCTCCCTCTGCACTATCTGGTTTTTTTTTTATAAATAAATAGGGTAAACATGTGTCCCTAAAGAAAGGCATAACCCTGTTTTCAGGGCCGGTTCCATCAGTTTTTTTAATAGAAAACAGTGTTTTGTCCAATAGGCGCTGACTCCGTGGGTGCTCCACCCACTGGCGGCCCTGCCGAATAGCTCCTGCCCCTCCCTCCCAGCGCCTCCTGCCTGCCACGGATCAGCTGTTCAGTGGCATGCAGGAGGTGCTAGGGAGAAGGGGCGGAGTGAGGGCAGGGCACCCAGGGGAGGGGATGGAACAAGGTGGGAAGAGGCAGAGCAGGGGTGGGGTCTTGGGGGAAGGAGTGGAGTGGGGGCAGGGCCTGGGGGACAGAGAGGGGTCAAGCACCCCGGAGGAAATGAGGAAGCTGGCGCCTGTGTTTTGTCCTTACTTTGGTAAGTCGTGGCAGACTGCTCACTTGAAGGAGCTGACAGCCAGCTGAGCTGGTGAAATTAAAAGCAGCCTAGGTAGGCAGATAGGCATCCCCAGGTCTGTTATACAATAGCACCCTTCTTCATTCAGAACATGAAAACAAGAGCTTAGAGTGATGTATAACTTTGTATTACAATATTTATATCCTATTTAACTAATGCTTCCAAACAAAATTCTCCATGATATTATGGTGGTGTTTATCAGCTTGATAATCATAGCCTTTATTAATGTGGATGCATCCTAGCAATGGAGCATAATAAAGTCAAGAAGTTAGGTGTGCCAGTAACTCCTATCTTGTTTTTGTAAAACCCTCATGTGACAGGTATGGAGTCCATTGTATTAAAAATGCAAAGTTTATGTATTATTGTGAGATTGTACGTAACTTCTCTAGGGAGGAAACATGGCCAGTGTAAACCTTGGAAAATGTTATAAGCTTCAAAGAACTATACTGAACAATGGGCCAGACAAGAATGACAGAGTTAAGAGGGAATCTCTAGCGGGAGGTAAATACAAATTTATCCTGTTCTAGTTATGCCAAAGCTGTATAAAGTAGCGGTTCTCAACCAGGGGTATGTGTAACTCTGGGGGTATGGAGAGGTCTTCCAAGGGGTACATCAGCTCATTTAGATATTTGCCTAGTTTTACAACAGGCTACGTAAAAAGCACTAGCAAAGTCTGTACAAACTAAAATTTCATACAGACAATGACTTGTTTATACTGCTCTATACACTACACACTGAAATGTAAGTACAATATTTATATTCCAATTGATTTATTTTGTAAGCATATGTTAAAATGAGAAAATAAGCAGTTGTTCAATAATAGTGGGCTGTGACCCTTTTGTATTTTTATGTCTGATTTTTGTAAGCAAGTAGTTTTTAAGTGAAGTGAAACTTGAGGACACACAAGACAAATAAAACTCCTGAAAGGGGTACAGTAGTCTGGAAAGGTTGAGAGCCACTGGTATAAGGAAAGACAGAGGGCATATCTACACTACAAACTTTTGCCAACACAAGTTATATTGGCATAAAGCCACCACAGTTAGTATATTGCTTGTGCGCGTACATACTTGGCTTCTTGCATTGGCGCTGCTCATACTCACCAGGAGCGCTTGTGTTGATTCACAGAGAAGTGCACCATGAGTAGGTGCAACTCGCCACCATCCAATACACTATCTTTGGGAAGTTTTTTGCAATGCATGGTGAGGCAGAAACAAATCACACAGAGGTCACTGGGAGCAAATCGTCAACTTCCCAGCATGCAGCTTTCTCCCTCCCATACTGTCATCTGCATCCCACAATTTTCATGCCTTTGGAAAAAAATCCCATGAACCTGCATGACCCTCCTCACTGTCCACCGTCTCTGACAGAAGCATGGAGCCGGCACTACTCTGACAATTGTCATGAGCATTGCAAGCACAGGATGCAGGCGAGATTTATTTGAATTAGCCTCCTAACTGCTCTTGGCACTACATCTCAATTAATGATGCAATATATTTTGCTACATCTTTTCGTACTGGTGTTTCCAGGAGTCATAAGTGGTATAAACATGTTAAGAATACATATAATTATTTAGAGATATTTATGTTAACATGGAATCTTTCTTTTAAAGTAATGCTATGATTTGAATTTTGTTCTCTAGTTTATAAAAAACATTAGTTATACACTGAAAAAAACCATTTTAGAACATCCATTTCTAAGGAGACATTACAAGTGCTTGGAGGAGTATATAAAGAAACGTATAAAACTATTTCATTATAAATGTGTCAAGTATCAGGGGGTAGCCGTGTTAGTCTGTATCCACAAAAACAACAAGGAATCCAGTGGCACCTTAAGAAGTGAGGTTTTTTACCCACAAAAGCTTATGCCCAAATAAATCCGTTAGTCTTTAAGGTGCCACCAGACTCCTTGTTGTTTTCATGATAAATGATTACAGTGAGTTGCACCTGCTTTCACCAGATCTGAATTTTGTCCATATTCTTTAAACAGCAGACAGCTGACTGACTTTGCCATTATAAAAATAGTTTAGCTAAAAGCATATATTATTGTTTTTCATTGTAGGCTGGTAGTGACGGGGAAAGCATTGGAAATTGCCCATTTTCTCAGCGTCTCTTTATGATTCTGTGGCTGAAAGGCGTTATATTTAATGTAACAACTGTAGACTTGAAAAGGTAAGATTACAATATATATTTTCATTTTCAGAAGAACATTAGCAAAAATGATTATTTTAAAGAATGTATTGCTTGTGGCAACTTTGAAATACACATGCAAACTGACTGACATTATTTATATAGCTAATTGGTATTTTCATAGCTCTTTGTAGGCCAGATTTTTATCTGATTTAAACTGATGTAAAACAGTAATAATTCCACTGAAATCGATGGGGTTACCATGGTGTAAAATAGGTGTAAGTGAGAGGAGACTCATGCTCTATATGGTCAATGCATGAAACAGATATTAATTAATTAATACTAATGAATGCTCACAACATCTCTATGAGGCATGAGGTTACGTCTTACCTTTACAGAGAGGTAAGCTGAGATAGAAAAGGGGAAGTGATTTGTCCATGGTTACCCGGTAATTGCAAGGATAATTTAAACTATTTTATTTGCTTTAAATAATACCAGTATACTATTGCGAAGGTGGAACAGATTACTACTACTAAGTATAGGAATTTAAAATGTCTCTCACATAGCTACTTTCCAAGGTGTTTGTACCCTTTTAGA
Organism: Chrysemys picta bellii; assembly: GCF_011386835.1. NCBI lineage: Eukaryota > Metazoa > Chordata > Testudines > Emydidae > Chrysemys > Chrysemys picta. Next base: position 192,122,246 of record NC_088791.1, read on the forward strand.
AAACCTGCAGACTTACAGAATCTAGCCCCAGGAACAAACCCTCCCTTTATGACTTTTGATGGTGAAGTGAAAATTGATGTCAATAAGATCGAGGAGTTCCTAGAGGAAAAATTAACGCCACCAAGGTACTGTGCTCTTGCGTGTCATATTTTGCTTTTAGTCCTTCATACTGCCTTCACTGCACTCCCTGACAAAATACCCACTGGTTTCAATGACAGCAGGATCAGGTCCTTGGTTACTTTCCTGCCTCAAAAAATATGTATGAAATATATTAGAGTCTGATTCTGCTCCAATTGAACTCAATGAGCGTTGCTGTTGACTCCACTGGAAGCAGAAGGGAGACCTAGCATAATGGTGTTGTTCCCGTGAGATCATGAGTGTTAGATGCTGATTGCTCGACTGCCAATGACTGAAGTAAATGGGAATTGACAGTGCTCAGCACCTCACAGGTTTGGACACAATTACTGTAAATTAAAGAAACTTTTTCAGTGTTAAAAAAATCTCTATTTAAATGTGCTCTTCCAGCAGTATTGTCTCTGGGCCAAATCATCAGCTGGTGTCAATTAGCACAGGTCCATTGATTTCAATGGAGCTATGCTGGTTTACACCAGCCGAGGATCTGGCTCTCTGCATGTGCTGTTAGTTAAGGGCAAGTCATCAGAAATTATTTGGTTTTACAGTCTATGCAATGGAGATTAACTACTGATTTGCTTTGTATAATGTGCAATAACTGTCTGCAATTTCAGTATCAAAATTTTCTTTTCAAAGAGATGGCAAAAATAGCAGCTCCCTAGAGCTAATAAAGGGTCTGAGCCAACACCTACTGAAATCAGTGAAAAGACTCCCGTGCCAAGTTAAGTCAATAGGAACTCTCCTTTATAGCACTAATCAACTGATGATATCCTGCAAGTTTGTTATGCTGCAGACATGCCAACTCTCGTGAATTGATGGTGAGAGATGCAATTTCTAATTAAAATTAAGCCTGGCTCCCACTGCCAGACTGGGAAATAGGAGAGGGGATCCCACTGCAGCTCACCCTAGGCCTGGGGAAGGAGAAGACCCCTAAGAGGAGCAGAGGTAAGGCTGGTAGGGCTGAAATATGGCCTGGAGGCTGCAGGGGCACTGATTGTGTGTGTGTGTGTGCGCGCACGTATTGATGGTGGGTTCTGAGCAGATGTGGTAAATGCTGGGTGGGCGAACTGAGTGCAGTGGGGGTCAATGGGGACTGAACTGATGGGCAGCTGATGGGGGTTGGGGGACTGAACTGAGGGGGGCTGAATTGAGGAGGGTTGGGTGAAGACAGAACTGATGGGGGGACTGGAGGACAGGATTAATTGTTGGGCAGGAGACAGACAGATGTGGAGGTAAGAGCTTCTGCAGCAGGGGCCAAACTCACAATATCCAGTACATGTGGGAGAGTGGGCAACACTTATTGTCACATGCACATACCCTGGTGAAGGGCGAGGTGGAGTTAAAAAATCAAGAGACTGACCTAAAACACCACAATATTATCTTTTTTTTTTTTAAATCTCATGATTATTGAGGGTCCGACTCACCATTTTTGATCTCTTGAAGTTAGCAATTATGTTCCTGAAAAATGCGACTTTAAGCGAAACGATGTTAAGCAAATCCAATTTCCCCATATGAATTAATGTAAATGGGGCGGGGGGGTTAGGTTCCAGGGCAATTTTTTCACCAGACAAAAAACTATATTATATATACACATATACACAGTATAAGTTTTAAACAAACAATTTAATACTGTTCACAGCAATGATGATTGTGAAGCTTGGTTGAGGTGGTGAAGTCAGAGGGTGGAAGAGGGTGGGATATTTCCCAGGGAATGCCTTACTGCTAAATGATGAACTAGAACAGCTGAGCCCTCAAGGGTTAACATGGTTGTTAATGTAGCCTCACGCTCTACAAGGCAGCACAAATGGAAGGAGGGGAGACAGCATGGCATACAGAGACTCTCACCTGTGTGTGTGAGACAAAGAGAGAGATGTGCATTGCCCCTTTAAGTACGCTGACCCCACTAAGTACACTGCCTTTTTAAGTAGATAAGCATGTTCAGACAGCCCCTGCTGCCAGCAAGCTCCCTCTGACCTGAGCCCTGTCTTGTCTCCCACCTGCTCTATGGAGATAGGGTAAGTGGGGGGCAGGAGCAGGGGAGATGGGGACACCCTGACATTAGCCCCCCTCCTTCTCCCTCCCCCCTTGTACAGCAAGCAGGAGGCTCCTGGAGCAGCTCCAAGGCAGAGGGCAGGAGCAGCACTCGGCAGTGGTGGGCGGGATAGCTGAACTGCCCGGCAATTGATAGCCTGCTGGGAGGTTGCCGCACGGGGAACTTAGGGGAGCGGGGAGCTGATAGGAGGGCTGCCAGTCCACCCTGGTTCCAAGCCCCCACCACTAGCTCCAACGGGCTGCTCTTCCTGCAAACAGTGGACAAAGTAGGCAGCTGCCAAACAAAGTTATAAGGGAGCATTGCTCAACTTTAAACGAGTATGTTCTCTAATAGATCAGCAACGAAACAACATTAACCAGGACGACTTTAAGTGAGGAGTTACTGTACTGATGATGTCACTACAGTAATTCTCAAAGAGTGAAATTCACTCAAGTGCAGAGGGCTCATGCAAGGACCTCCACACCATTATAGTAACCTACTGTTTCTCTATGTTTGTGTTTTGAGATTTCCCTCATTTTCTTCAAGTTGTAAAATAATGAAAGTTGATGAGTAGTTATGGCAAGAAATAGAATTAAACTTCTGGATACTAGGAGTAATTGAAAAACATTTGACACAGTATTTATTTTATATGGTCTAAGTGGTTTCCATTTTAGGAATGTTTCCTATGAAAAATACTTAGCCATACTTTGTTCGCGATGGGGTGGAATAAACTGCTGTTCATATAATACAGAAGTAGCTGAATGTCATAAAAGAAGCTAATTGTATGACATCCTTGTATTTTTAATTCCTCAGATACCCCAAACTTGGGCCAAAGCACCCCGAATCTAATTCTGCAGGAAATGATGTGTTTGCAAAATTCTCTGCTTTCATAAAGAACACAAGAAAAGATGCTAATGAAAGTAAGTACCTGCAATCTCTGCATCATTACCATTGATAACTGGAATGAGTTGGAGTTACATAATTACAGCATAAAGTTTTCCACTAACGTATTTGCACTAAGGACTCATTCTAAGCAAAAGCTATCTATGGCTTTCCAGGACATGGAAGCTCTGGAAAGCTACAGATCCTGATTCTAGAGGAGGGTAATCTGTTCAAGAGAAAGACCAACACATATGCACTATGGTGAAAGGAAGAATTAGTAGTTTGTTGTTTTTGTCAACAAACTTCCCCATATCACAATGGCTTGGCTGAACAGTACACCTCTACCCCGATATAATCCTGTCCTCGGGAGCCAAAAAATCTTACCGCGTTATAGGTGAAACCGCGTTAAATCGAACTGGCTTTGATCCGCCGGAGTGTGCAGCCCTGCCCCCCTGGAGCACTGCTTTACCGTGTTATATCCGAATTCGTGTTATATCGGGTCACGTTATATTGGGGTAGAGGTGTATTTAAGGCCCTGATCCTGCAAATGCTTAACTTGCTGAAGGTGAGTAGTTCCACTGACTTCAATAAAACTACTCATGTCCAAAAAGCTAGGCATATGCCTAAGAATTTGCAGGATCAGACCTATGAATGGAATACAAAAAAGCAAATGCTTTTTTCTTCAACTTAAAAGAAGTGGTATAAATTTAATGAAATGAACATACTAAGTAAGTATATATAATGTGACGGGGCAAGGCCAGATGGCTATAGAAAAATAGTGGGAGACAGATAAATTAGCCCCAGGCTAAACAAATCCCTGTTATCGGGATAAGTAAATGGCAGCTGCTCCAGGTCAATTAAGACACCTGGGGCCAATTAAGATCTTTCCAGAAGGCAGGGAGGGTGCTAGGTTGATTGGGACACCTGAAGCCAATTAGGGGCTGGGTGAAAGAGAACAGTTTTTGGAAATGCTGCCCTAGTGCTTCATAAGATTTGTATTTCAGGTGCTTCATGACCCCTTTCTCCTTTTATAGGCTGGGCTTCGTGGTCAGACTACATCTCCCTTGATGGACTGTGGTCTTCCTTCTTGGAATTCATGTGAACTCTTGCCCATATTCTGTTATTGGAGAGGTAGTCTGCCTGGGTAGCCTGGCTAGGGTGACCAGATGTCCTGATTTTATCGGGACTGTCCTGATATTTCCTTGTTTGTCCCGCGTCCCGACTGATGTGCGGTCGGGACACTGGACAAACAAAGAAATGCTCCGGAGCCCGGAAGTGCTCGCGCCCCCCCCCCCCCCCCGCCCTGACTCCACCCCCTCTTTTCCCCCATTGGCTCCCTCCCCAAATCCCCACCTCTTCCCCAGGCTCACCATTCCTCCTCCCTCCACAAGCGCTGGAGGGAGGCTCCGGAGACACAGGGGGGGCGGGGTGCTGTGAGTGAGAGTCCGGCCTGGCCCCAGTGCAGGCAGGACTCAGTCGGGCGGTAAGAAGAGTAGGGGGCCGGCCCGCGGCGCCAGGCGGCGGCTGTTCTCCACCCCTGGGCAGCAGGACTCGGGAGCAGCCGCTGCTGCAGCTCCCACTGCCGCGGGGGGAGGAAGCGGCCGATGGCCAAGTTCGGCGGCTGCGGCTCTGGCGCCTGGGCCCAAATCCCCCGAGCCTGGGCTTGTTGTGGGGACCCAGCAGCGCGCACGCTGCGCCCAGCCCCTGGCCAGTCGCGTCTGGGCTGCTGCCCAGCTGGTGCTATCCCGAGGCGGCCCCGTGGCAGAGGCATCGGCAGCGCAGGCCCATTCGTTCCCCTGCTGCCCCCACTCCGGGGCCGCCACGGGATTGCACCAGCTGGGCAGCAGCCCAGAAGCGACTGGCCAGGGGCTGAGCACAGCGTGTGCGCTGCTGGGTCCCCACAGCAGGCCCGGGCTTGGGCGCCAGAGCCGCAGCCGCCGAGCTTGGCCATCGGCCGCTTCCTTCCCCCCTGGTAGTGGGAGCTGCAGCAGCGGCTGCTCCCGAGTCCTGCTGCCCGGGTGGGGGGGGGGGGGAGAACAGCTGCCGTCTGTTCCCGTGGGCCGCCCCCCTACTCTCCCTACCGCCCGACTGAGTCCTGCCTGCTCGGGGCCAGGCCGGACTCTCTCTCATCCTGGCCCCCCCACCACCACACACCCCCACGGCCCGATATTTGACTTGGGTGATCTGGTCACCCTAAGCCTGGCTCATAGAGGCGAATGGAGACATGAGTCAACAAAAGGTATGTCTACACTGCAATTAAAAACTCACCCCAAATCAGCTGGCCCATGCTCAGGCTAAGGAGCTGTTTAATTGTGATGTAGACATTTGGGCTCCATCTGAAGCCCAAGCTTGAAGGGTCTGAGATCTGCAGCCCGAGCCCGAACATGTACACAGCAATTAAACAGCCCATTAGCCCCAGTCCCACAAGCCTGAGTCAGCTGGCAAGGGTCAGCCATGGGTTTTTAATTGCAGTGCAGACATACCCTAAATTACAGCTCTTCGGAGGCACCATGGCAGCATTTCCAAATCAAAAGCTTGGGTTTTGGCTGAAATATTTAGATTTTCAGGTGGTTGGTTTTTTGATGAAAAATCAAACTTTTCTACAGAAAGAAAACACTTTTCACAAAAAAATTGGTAGTTGCAAACCCAATTTTCTGTCAAAAACTGTTTTGACTGAATATTCTCAATCAGCCCTTCGTTCTGAAATTTGGTATAAACGTGTCCAAAAGGATATTTTATAAACCATTTCAACTCAATTGGTTTTACCATTCTTCTAGAGAAAGAAAAAAGATAAGTTTTTGTTTGATTTGCAGACATTCCCCACCCCCATCCACCACTCTAATAAAGAAAAAGGGCAAACTTTTTTTTAAATTGCACTAAGCTAATCTTTTGAAGTGATGTACTTTTATGTTAAAGTATGTTTCAGAGGGTTTGAAGGGTGTGCTGGGTTTTTTGTTAGTTTGGTATTTGTTTTTTTTATAAATACACCTTTTTAAATGGGGGTAGAGAGGAATAGGTAAATAAACATCAGAAGGAATCACAGAACCAAATTAATCTTTAATATAAATCCATTAAGTTTAGCTACACCAAACCTGATTTTGGTAATTCTGTACCAATTGACCTCAACAGGGGAGGGATAGCTCAGTGGTTTGAGCATTGGCTCACTAAACTCAGGGTTGTGAGCTCAATCCTTGAGGGGGCCATTTAGGGATCTTGGGCAAAAATCTGTCTGGGGATTTGTCCTGCTTTGAGTAGGGGGTTGGGCTAGCTGACCTCCACAGGTCCCTTCTAACCCTGGTATTCTATGATTCCCATCCCTACACTGGGGGGCTTCCTTTATTTTTTCAGGGGGAGGGATAGCTCAGTGGTTTGAGCATTAGCCTGCTCAACCCAGGGTTGTGAGTTCAATCCTTGTTGGGGCCACTTAGGGATCTGGGGCAAAATCAGTACTTGGTCCTGCTAGTGAGGGCAGGGGGCTGGACTCGATGACCTTTCAGGATCCCTTCCAGTTCTATGAGATAGGTATATCTCCACTACCACTTTTGCTATTCCCTTATTACATTAACACTTAGCAAGCCCAGTAAAGGATCAGGGCCCCATTGTGCTGGAGAGGGTACAGATATGGCAGCTGTACTTAACAAACATTATATCCCAGAGAGCTCTATGGACAGGTACACACTTAAAACGTTTGCCTCCAGAGTATTACTGGTTATGGGGGAGGTGATTTTTTTAATGACATTTCTATCCCAGCAAAAGCCCTTGTGTAGATGCAGTTAAACCAGCATAAAAGTGCTTTTACTGATGGAGCTTATTTTGCTTGAGGAACCAGCGTGAGCTATACCAGAAAAATCACTCTTCTGCCAACAGAAGCCGCATTTACAGTAGGCTGGTTTGCCAGTGTGACTATTGACTATTCCAGTACAGCTATACCGGCAAACCTTTTCTGGTGTAGACTAGGCCTACATTTCAGATAGGATTAATGGCAGAAACGGATAAACGATGTGGATGGTTTCAGAGAATGGGGTAATAATAAACTGAACAGATTAGGGAAAAAAAAAAACAGAAGTCACAGCTCACCTGTTGCCTAACTAACTAATGTCAGATGGAAATGCTTTATAACCATCCTAGCACAGGTAGTTCTCAGGAGGGATTTGAATTAGGAAAAGGGAATATGACAAGAGTTTTTCCTATGCATTGAGGTTGGCATGGGAGGACTTCCGTGTGAGTGGGCTTAGTGTTTGGAAATATCCGATCTCCTGGGTTTCTTCTACTTTTAGAGTGAACTCAGTTAACTTTTCTCTAATCTCTATTTTTCTGACTCTAGATTTGGAAAAATCCTTACTTAAGGCTCTAAGGAGGCTGGATAACTATTTAAATACCCCCTTGCCTGATGAAATTTATGCCTATAGCACTGAAGACATCACTGTTTCCAGCAGGAAATTCCTGGATGGAGATGAGCTCACCTTAGCAGACTGCAACCTCTTACCAAAGCTCCACATCATTAAGGTTTGGATTTTCTCATCTATGATGTGCAAAGACTGGCAACACTGATGCACAAGTGCATTTAAAAATGACAAAAAAACCCCACCTCTTTACTGAAACAGACACACAAATGCTATCTCAACCCAGGGTGAGAATGTGAGTCAGAGTAAAATTTAGTCTAGCATGTCTAATATCCTTTGGGGTTACTCAAACAACAGCATAATGCCCTAATTCCATTTTTTATCTGACAATATAATTCCTAATGTCTGGATTCCACACTCTTGTTAGATGACCTAGCTAAAAATAAATAATTTAGCTAAGAGTGTGCTGCTAGCAGATAGATGCTCTGCAGCCTCTCACATTAGGCAGCAGTGGAGGCTATTATTGATTCCAGGATAGCATTACTGCCTTGGCTACAGTCACATTGTTCTAGCCATCGCCGAGGTTCTCCTTGTAGCTGGGCACAAGGGGCTGAATGCACAAAAGGAGTTAGGAGCCTAAGTCCTTGTTTTGTGTGTCTTAGTTCCAGTTTTGGGACCACTGTGTGATCATAAAACTCTCGCTGAAACCTGTAAGTGCCTAATCTCACTCGATGCCTAGGTTTTTTCAGTAAAAGTTCCTTAGGCACCTACGTTTCTGCCTCTAAGCATGCACCCTGTTGCCTCCCTTTGGGCATCTGGATGCCTAGCTTCTGCCTAAGCCCCAGAGTGATTCACAAACCAGAGGAAGTCATGTGTTTGGTTGTTTAACTCACGTGTGGGACCTGAAAAGGTACATGTGCTCACTCGCTCTCACTCTAAGAGGCATTTGGACCAGAGAGAGTACCCGCATGAGCATGACTCTGTAGCCTGGTGGTTAGCACACTTACTGAGGATATGGGAGACCTAGGATCTGGCCCCCCTGCTCCAATGAGTCTTTCATTATTTATCCACCATGCAACAGCTTAAGTAGGCAAGATTGAGGGACTCCCTACATCAGAATATTTCATAGCCTGATGGTTGGAGCACTCTCCTGAGAGGTAGCAGATCCCTGTTCAAATCCCTTTTCCCCCTGAGGTGAGGCAGGGGTCTCCCTTATCCCAAGTGAGTACCCTAACCATTGGGCTAAAAGTTATGAGGGAGGTCCTCCTCTGCCCCCCCCCCCCGACTAATGCCTTTTATGCATTCAGGCCCTGGCTGCTTTATTGGACACAACTGCTGGATCCCAACTGCTTCCTAGTCTACTGGGTCAGAGCAGCATCCAGCCTCTCTGGCAGACTCCTAGGGTACAGAGTACATGTCTAGTACCTCTTCTTGGGCTGTGGAACCCTGAGGTCCAATGGCCGTAGGCCCAAGACCAGTGCTGATCCCCCAAGTCTCCCCAATAGCTTATGCACCCCCGCATAAAACAAAATGAAATCCGTAAGACACCAGACAGATTCCCCAAACTCTCACACACATAATGATATTCTGGCCTTACATGCCTTCCTAAGTCTGCCCGGTTCCCTGAGGTGGGGACTGCGCCCACCCAATTGCCATATATGGACTGATTCTGAATATTTTTCTTTTTCATTATTCCCTCATAAATTTGGGGCTGAAATTTGATGTGTGAGTTCTTCGGTACTTCTCACAGGCAATGAACTCTCTCTGTAGTGCCCTCTCCTGTCAATGCCTAAGACCATGCAGGTTGACTGCTGTGTCAGGTAGCAGGACCCAGAGGTGCAGGAGCTGTGCTTTTACCTGACCAGGCAAAGTCTTTCAGTGAGAGGGAAGGTACAGTTGACACATCATTTGTGAGTACGCAAGTGCATTTTTTATTCAAAATTTGCTTCCATCTTGGTTTTAGATCACCTCTGGTAGGGTATATTCCTCTAATACCTTTTATCTCAAGTTTCAGTATGTGAAGTAAGTATTAATTAAAACTGGCATGTGTCACAAGTTGTATATGTTCCAAATAAGCTCTTTGCCTTAAAATATCAACCAAATATCTATTAAAATATTTCTGTTCATAGTCGGTGGGCTTTTCAAATCCACCTATGGAATTTGGGTATGCAGTTAGAAATGAATGGGAATTGGGCAACCAAAGTCCTTAGGCAGCTTTGAAAATCTCAGTTGTTTGGTTTTGTAAAGTCTTTTCACCCCAAAACCTAAATTTTTGAGCTTAAACTACTTGACAGTCCCTCCCTAAGGCTTGGTCTACACTAGGGGGGGATCGATCTAAGTAACACAACTTCAGCTACGTAAATAATGTAGCTGAAGTCAACGTACTTAGATCGACTTACCGTGGTATCTTCACCACGGTGAGTCGATTGCTGCTGCTCCCCTGTCGACTCTGCCTGTGCCTCTCGCAGCGGTGGAGTACAGGAGTTGACATGAGAGCGCTCGGGGGTTGATTTATTGTGTCTAGACTAGACACGATAAATCGATTCCCGCTGGATCGATCGTTGCCTGCCGATCCAGCGGGTAGTGTAGACATACCCTAACTAACCAGCCTCCCCACGTCTGTTATCTTTCTCCTCTTTGTCTTTTTTTTCAAAATTTAAAACATCAAAAATGGATTGCTAAGACAGAAGAATTGAAGAAACCTATTGATTACAAGCATTGTGTGCACTTTGTTTACACAGCTCATGCCTCTAGCAATCTTTTTTTTCTTTATTTTTTTAAGGTTGTGGCAAAAAAATATAGGAATTTTGAGTTTCCATCTGAAATGACTGGGATCTGGAGATATTTGAACAGTGCTTATGCTAGAGATGAATTCACAAATACTTGTCCTGCCGATCGAGAAATTGAATTTGCATATTTGGATGTTGCAAAGAGAATGAAGTGATGGATTAAAAGATATCTCTATTCTACATTTCTTCAGAGAGCTGGATGGGAACAAACCAAGATAAAAACAGAGTATATTATGCAGCATAATTTTAAATTCTGTGACTGGCCAATCCTTTTCTTTTCTTGCATTATATTAAGCTCAGTCTTAAATTATATGTATGTCTGCTTGTGTGTGTATACACATGCGTGTGCACACGTGCACACACACACACACACGTGTGTTACGCATTCTGTGTTAAAGGTATCAGATCAAAATTCAAACATTTGTTGAAATTACATTAATGGGCTAGGCACACAATTATTACAATGTGGCTGGTTACTCATGGAAAAAATACTTAATTTTGAGAGTAATATTCCCTACTTCTTAAACATCTAGCGTGCTTATTGCTGCCCCTAATTTCTCAGTTTATTTCAGCGCTATTGTCAAAACTGACAGTTGACCTAGAGATTTGTCTGAGAGGCAGAGGAACATTTTTCTCTCAAGATGTACCTAACAGAAAGTATCTGTGACCTTCTGGGCTGCATAAATCTTGGAAGACAGCACTATTGCTGTTGGCTGCACACTAGGCTGGTTTATCCAGGAGAAAGATCTGGTTTGATGTGGAACCAACTCCCTCTTTCAAAAGCAACAACTCTATATGCCAAGGAGCTGTGGATCAGTTCAACAAAAACCCTGTTTCTCCCACTGCACAAGTCCCTATTCTGTATATGTCTAGCCCTCATCTCTCTAAGATCTGCACAACCCAGGACTTCCTCCTGCCCTAGAAGTGGAGAGGAATAAATATTGCAGCTGACCTGTGAACTATGCAATAAAGTTACTTGGTATAAGTGAAAAGAGAGGGGTCCTGCCCCCTGCACTGGGAGAGGAAATGGAAAACCTCCCAGCCCCGATTACTGAACTGAGGCCCCCTCCTCGACTCCTACTTGGTATTAGAAAGTAATGAACATGGGTGCAGGAGGGCTATTTAGGAGGTAACCCTTTCCTTCTCCCTGACTGAACTCCAGAATGTGCTGTACAACCAGTACCAGTGAGACTACCCCATTCCCTTGGAACAGGGAACATACCATCAGAGGTCTATGGAACATGATTGGGTTACAGCCACAGAGGCTGCTTTCTGTTGGTACAGCCCTCAGAGGCACAACCTGTGCAAACCACAGCCCCTGCACTTGCCTGGGAGCAAGAGCTCCAGCCCAGCTACCAAAGCTGTGTTATCCCTATGGTCACCAGGGAGGCGGTCTCTGATGCTTTTGCACGATATATTTTTGATAGGGTTATGTGTAACTAAACATGCAGTAGATCTATGCATACTAGATAGATATGAAATAGATCAAAGGGTCTAATAGAATAGCTAAGTTTAAAAAAAAAAAAACCTCTGTTTTAGAATAGACAACCTATTCCATATCAAGCAGACATCTACTTTTCTTACAAGTTTTACTTGATTGTATATTTCCAGTTTTCAGGTATACTTTGATTGCACTGTTTAATTATAAAAATACTCAGTTCTGATGCATATCTTGTATCACAGTTATTTTTAAACAGTGTTAAATATTGAATTTTTATTTTGTTTTCTTTAGAGAAAACAGACACTTAAACCTGTTTTGCAGTACAGAACTTAAATACTGGGGTTGATAGCTGAGCAATCACTCACCAAATGTTACTAACTGCTGCTTTGTATTTTCCAACATACATATATATATTCTATATAATCTTTTCATATGCCTTACAAATTTGAACAGAAAATACACAAATTGATAAGTAAATTGAATATCCTGTGTTTATTTCAGTGCCAGTTTCCTGACTACGTGCAGTCTATCATTAGCCGGGATTTTGAGAGAGAGAGATTAACAAAACCTTGATTTGTCTTTAAGAACTGGAAGAACATTTTAGGCCCCGTCCTGCAATCAGTCCCACACGGGTGCAAGGATCTGCACACACAGATCTGATTTCAGGATTCAATCCCCAGTCTTGCTGTGTGTGTGTGTGTGTGTGTGTGTGGCTGATTCAACTGATAATGGTTTACTGTGTTAGCTACATTTTTTAAATCAGTAAAGACTATCAGCTGTTATCCACCTTTAATCAATATGAAATTCAACATTACTATGTAATACGGTCTGTTGTATAGCAATATTGTATGTGCTTTACTTCTTTTTTTTTTTTTTTTGCCTTGAGTTCATCTGGGGCCCTCACTTAGACACAAACCACCCTCAAGTTTGTGCCCTGTGCTCTTCTGAGCCTGCAGTCTCATTCCTTTCAGCCAAAGGGGGCATACCCTGGATATGTAGAAAGTAAAATAAATAAATATATATATATATATTTAAAATCCTACATCATTCTGAAGTATAGTTTGCTGAGATGGAGGGGCTTTGTCCCTGGATAAGACTGAAATCTGTTTTTTGTTATTCCCATGCTCCTCTCCCATCCAGCTGGAGGAAGAGGTTTATGGCCCCAATCCTACAATTCATTTCTCCTGGGTGGAGTAAATTGCAGGATTGGGGCCAACCTCAGCCTCATATATAGTGCTACTGAAAGAACAGAATACAACCGGGAGTTAAAGATTTCAGGAAATATAGTTAGATAATAGTATAATCAGGGATGGTCAAAAAGTGTAGAAAACTGAAAATTTTTCATAGTTTTTTGTGAAGCATTTTCATTTAAATTTTAAAAAAGATTTATATTATATAATGATGGTCAAAAATAGCAACAACTTTTCACAAAAAATGCAAAAATAATTTCACCTACATTTCAAACAATGGAAAGTTCTTGATCAACTCTAATTAGCTGTCCAATTAGGGTTGCCAACTTTGGTTGGATGAATTCCTGGAGGTTTCATCACACAACATTATCTTTAATTAAAGATGAATCTTTAATTCCTGGACACTCCAGGACAGTCCTGGAGGGTTGACAATCCTATGTCCCATACATATAAATGATACACCAGATTGCAACACATGAAGCCTTCACGTTTGTGATGGGCTTTAAAAGCAGAATGAGAAAGACATATTCTGTGACAGGCCAGCTAGGGCAGGAAAGGATTCCACACAGCTCATTGGGGGCATGCCTCACGGTAGAACAGAAAACTAAATGCCCTGCCCCTTTAAAAGCCAATTGCAACAACAACAACCTGTTTTCCCTCAGCCAAAGCAAAGGATTGCTTTAAAAAAATCCCAGAGGGAGGGATAAGACCTCACCTCAGCGCCAGTCCCCTTCAGAGATTCATCTTCTCATGACCACATTCACCTCCTAGTGGGATAAACCTCCCTCCTGCACTAGCAAGAGGAATTAATAAATTCCCCACAGCTGGCTGTGCTCTACTATCCTACACATAGGAAATGCCCTAGGCTGGGAACTCCACCTTCCCCATTAACCTACTTTAATTCAGCTGCCCTTTTCAGTGCTTAATTTTTCTATTTATGGGACATCAGTGCAGCATAGTCAAGCGTTCTTGTAAAAGCTCAAACCAAACTAACAACAGAGAAACACTCTTACCACTTATTTGGGAACAAACTTAATGGGGAATCAGGTAGTGCTCTGGCAATACATTCGTGATAAGGTGTGGTCTCAGTCTCAGCCACAGGGTAATTGTAAAAATAAAAAAGTTCTTGTTTTGTGTTTAACTGTTTTTGATCATATGCTTGGATCTGTTCATCAAGGTGGCACCATATATCACTGCAATCAGAGGTGAAACAGCTCCCTCTTTGGTCCAGCCCACTCTCTGGTTACTGTTGTTATAAATGATTTGTACTAAAGTTGTGCTAAGAGGTCCCATTCTATTAGGCACTGTAGAAATGCCCTGTAAGAGACAGCACCTTCCCCAAAGAATTTATAATCCCAGGCTCCAATCCTGCAATTAATAAAGTATGGATGAACATGCTGCACAGCCTGGGGAACAAATAGAAAACAAGGGAAACAGGCAAAATGCATTGCCTGTGAGCACACTACAGGTCTGTGACAGAACCACTCAGAGCTCCTTATTATCAGGTTGGTGTGCTATTCATTTTACATCACGCTGCCTCCACTCTTTCTTGTCCAGCAGCACTAGGCCCCACATGAATTCCTCCCTTGTCTTACAGCATCTGCAAAAACATTTATGGCTCTGATCCACAAAGGTACTTAGGAACTTAAAACACAAGTCTCAGGCACCTAAATCTTCTGTTCAGGCACCAAATTTTCAGTTTTAGGCTCCAACGTGATCCACAAAACTCCTACCGAATACTGTAGGTGCCTTAACTCACTTGGCGCCAAAGTTTTCAGGGTAAATGTTCCTTTGGTGCTTATGTTTCTGGCTCTTAGGGTTCATCTGTCTACTCAGCAGGTGGAAGTGAGGTTCCCTGCTTGGGTAGACAGACACAAGCTAGCTCTGCTCAAGCTAAAAGTAGCAGTGTAGCTGGGGATAGCCCAGGTGGCAGCTTGGGCTAGCTGCCTGAGTACAAAGATGACTGGAACCTCGGGTGGCTAGCCTGTGCTATCCCAGCTTCACTGCTATTTTTAGCATACTAACTCAAACAGAGCTAGGACTGCCTGCCTAGCTGAACTGGGAAGCACACTCCCAGCCACAGTATAAACCTATGCTTAGCATGTGCATTGCTGCTGCCCTCTAGGCACTGGGCACTTATCTCCTGCCTAAGGCTAGTGGTTAGGCACCCACTGTTTACATCTATCAGCACTCCAGCTGCAGCCTGAGTGGCTACAGCTACACTGTTGCTTTTAGCTCCATAGCCTGAGCGGTCCAAGCTTGAGTCAGTTGATTCGGGCTCTGAGACTCGCTGTCTCAGGGGTGTTTTTGCAATGTCGATGTACCGGATATTATTAGGTTTTTGCTTCTTAAACAAAAAAGTTGCAGTAATGTCACTTGCTAAAAGCCTAAAGGAAAAATGAAACAGTCTCATCTGAAACAAGTTTTCATAGGGCTTGATTTTCAGAGGTGTTGAGCATCTGCAATTCCCCTTGACTTCAAACAGAATTGTGGACACTCAGCACCTCTGAAAATCAGGCTCGTGGGGCCTGGACCTTCACCATTTAGTCACACAGGAAGTTCCATTGGCTCACTCCCTAGATCCGGAAGCATCGATCAGTCTCCTCCTTGCCACATTTCTCCACCTCCAGACCCCATGGAGCATCTGTGTGGGGCTTCCAGCGGAGAAGAGGGTTAGAGTTGGCAGGAGGGGGAAAGGAGTGGGTCAGCCAAAAAAACCCAAAGAGACGACAGCCTTGGGAAGTTCTGAGGACAATGCAGGTGGTGGGAGTCCCTGCTAGCACAGGGCTTCCACAGGGATAGCCTTGTCTCCCTCAGATTCCCGCACCAGGAGCTGCCTGGTCTGGGAACTGGCTGGCCCTGCAGTGCTTTTCACAAGGGAAACCCCACCCACTACTCTGAAGGGACTCCATGGGGAATCTCTGAGATGCCAACTCCATGAGAGGATCTTTGTTCACAGAGATCCCCTGAGCCTCCTTCTTCAGGTATCAGTAAAGAGAAATAATGTTCATTGATTTCAGCCAGACTGGTTGTATTACTAGGGTTGCAGCATTGGGATCATGCTTTAAGAGTATATGTGAAACTCCAACTATCATAAAAGCAGAAATAAATTCTGGTTTGCTATTTCTTTCAAAGTGCAAAGCAAGGGGCCTAGTATTTTCTCCAAAGATACCTACAGTGTATATTAGGTTAAGAAAATTTGTTATACAATCTTGCTTGTACAAAAATTATTTTATTATATTATTTTAAATAAAAATATTTACATTTTTCCTTTAAATACATATTATACGCAAGGCAAATATGGTCAAATAGTTACTTTATTACTTGCTGTTTAATTGTTTGTGTGGAAAAGGCTTCAGATTTTGAAGATTTCTTTGTCAGGGTCAAATTCCTTAGTCACCAAAATGGTCCGTTGATTGAAGGGCTAAAATCTATTTGCTCTGAACACAGTATTTCCAAAAGCAGGCTGAAATTGAACAAAATACATAGTTAAAATACACTGCAATATATTTCACCTTGTGCATTCTCCTTTGAAATAACTTTAAAGCAATTTAAAAAACCTGCATAATTGCACAGTATCTAATTGCACCCCATTCTCCATGTTACGTGAATCAACATACTGAATTTTTAAAACTCACCTACTCTTTGCAACTCGCTAGAGTTTAAGTATCTATAGTCAATTTTAAGCTCTTACGGACAAAATGACCACTAATAACTTCCAAGATGAGGAAGGACTCTTAAGTTTCAAACCATTAGAAAATATCCAAGGCCTTCCAGAGGCTGTAACTCGTGGCAGAGTAAGCAAAGCAATCCCTACTTAATAATGAGTTTTATGGCAGGGAGGTGCAAAGCATCCTGCATTCTGTCAGCAATGCAGATCTTGGCTTAGGGCAATCTGGCCTCTTATGCAGTTCTACAGAATCTGCAGCTTCAGCTGGAATAACTTCTCTAGGTAACCTGTAGTTGGGGTGTCGGCCAGTTCCAGGCCCAGCCTATGAGTGATAGTGATGAAACAAAGAAGTGAAATTACCCACATGCGGGCATGAAGTCATTCTGTTCACCCTGACTAGCAACATGCTGCTTTGTAGGAAACAGGAGTGTGATTTTTTTTTTTTTTTTACAGCACTCAAGCTCTGGGCTGACTCTGCTCCTATTGAGTTAATGGGAGTATTATCACTAATGGGACCCCAGTTAGATCAAAGGTAGAGCTGGTTAGAAAATAGCACATACTGTCTGTGAAAAAGTTAAAAGAAAATTTCATTTTATTTGAAAATTTACAGATTGTTTCAGTTTTTTGGTTAAACTGACGAACAAAAAAAATCAGTTTTCAAACAAATGATTTTGTTTTCCCCTGGTTTTATTGCTCCCTTTCTCTCCCTTCTTCTTTTCCCCCACCCCCACTCACACTCACTAGAAAAGGGAAGGCGGGGGAAGGAAATAAGAAACAGAGGTGGGTGGACGGAAGAAACCGAACCATCTTTCAGATGTTGAAATTCAGTTTTTCATTGGAAAAAAAATCAACCAAAACAAAAAATGTGCCTGAAAAGCCATTTCCCATTGACAAAATGTTTGGGTGAAATTTCTTCAACCAACTCTAGTCAGCACTGAGTGCTCTTGAAAATCCTGCCTATCCTGATTAGCAAACAGGCTGAACATCTACGCTGCAATTAAACAGTCCCTGAGCCCGAGTCAGTCGGCACGGGCCAGCCACCGGTGTCTAATTGCAGAGTAGAAAAACCCAGAGGGACCCGAAAGGGAACTAATGTGCTTCAGAACCATGACAGTATATTTTTTGGTTTTTAAAAATTGTTTTTCTTGTCATTTGTCATTTTTACTCTAGTCGAATATTAGGAATACAGTCCATTGTGTTGAAGTGCTGTATAGCTGCACTCAGTAGTAGGTACTCCTCTCAATCATCTCAGCTTCAGTTTTTATCTTCCAGTATTACCAGCCCCATGCATTCAAAAATCATGAATCAGACCTCCAAAATGTTGAAATTGGCTTAAAAAGATCAGATATTAAAAACAGTATTGATTTGATTTCTGGAGTCTTCAGGGTGCACTTGGGTCATGTATTCAAGTTTTTCTCTGCCCCCTCAAGGCCTAGACTCTTATTTTTTGAAAAATGAAAGTGCCGAGAGTCTTATTCCAAGACCTGGGACATTAAGAAGCACACCACATATGAGACATGATAAAAATCACATTGAATTATCCTAATGCTTCAAATAACAACAGTAGGGTTACCATATTTAAAAAATAAAAAAAGAGGACACTCCACGGAGCCCTGGCCCCGCCCCTTTCCCATCCCGGCCCCACCCCAACCCCGCCCCTTCCCCACCCAACTCCATCCATTCCCCGCCCCTTCCCCAAAGTCCCCGCCCTAACTCCCCCTCCTCCCTCCCAGCCACGCGAAAAGGCTGCCCCAGCGCTATCGGCTTCATGGTTTGCCAGGCAGTCTCCAGACCCTGCGCCCCCAGCCAGCACTTCCCCAGCGCAGCTGGAGCCCGGGAGAGGAAGCACCCAGCTGGGGGGCGCAGGGTCTGGAGGCTGCCCGGCAAACCATGAAGCCGGTAGCGCTCAGGCTTCAGGCAGCCCCCATGCCTCCAGACCCTGCGCCCCCGGCCGGGCACTTCCCCTCCCGGGCTCCGGCTGCTGTGCTTCCTACCTTGACTCTTCGGCTCTGTTTAAGAGCCGAGCTGCCCGAGTGCTACTGGCTTCGGGCAGCCCCCAGGCCTCTGGACCCTGAGCCACCGGCCAGGCACTTACCCTCCCGGGCTCCGGGGGTGCAGGGTCCAGAGGCATGGGGGCTGCCCGAAGCTGGTAGCACTCGGGCAGCTCGGCTCTTAAACAGAGCCGAAGAGTCAAGGTAGGGAGCACAGCAGCCAGAGCCCGGGAGGGGAAGTGCCTGGCCGGCGGTATCTTTCCTGGACATGTTTGGCTTTTTGGCAATTCCCCCCGGATGGGGGTTTGATTACCAAAAAGCCAGACATGTCCGGGAAAAACCGGACGTATGGTAACCCTAAACAACAGTTGATGAGGTATGATCTAGTCTACAATACACTACCAAAGTTTACGGGGTCTCTCTCTAGCTTCACAATACTGCCCTCTGCTGGATGGAATGTCATTCTTATATGAAGTCAATTGTGTGTGATTAATTATTGCCTTTTAGATCTAGTGAGGACATAAACCCTAAGGAAGGGAATTGGAAGGAACTTGGAAAAGAGAAAAAGGGTGAAAAGGGGGAAGATGGAGGGACAGGGAAGTGAAAAGGAGGAAAACAGGGAGCAAGGAGGAGGGAGATCTTGGAGCTATTTCTGATGCTATAATCCCACCAATCTGTGAGCACCAGGTCATCTATTATATAAACTCCTATACATACTTATGTATAATACACACACATTTATAGAAAATATACTCATGCTTATCAAATGCATGCTGCTTGCTCTCACCAACTATGACCATAAACCGATCATATCGATCTAGCTAAATTATATGACTAGAGTTGCATGGGAACCTGATTTTTTGTTTCACTGGAAAATGCACTAATTTGAAAAAAATATCATTCCAAAATGAAACACAAACATTTCAAAATTTCCCGTGAAATAAAATTCTGAACAATATTGTTTGGGTCAAATAATTTTGTTTCAATAAAATCAAAACATTTTGGTCAGATTTTTACACTTGAAAAATTTTTTTTATATAAAATAAATTTTGAAACAAAAAGTCATTTTGAAATGAAAAATCAAAATGTTTTGTGCCAAAAATGTTGAAATGGAACACTGATATTTTTGAAATACTTCATTTTGATTTTTCCCCCAAAACTAAATTTAGTGTCTGTGCCTCTCACAATCTTCAGTATATTTATCCCCACAACAGCCGCGTGAGGTAGGACAGCACTATTAGCCCCCTTTTACCCATGGGAAACTGAGGCATAGAAAGACTGTGTCACTGGCCCAAGGTCACACAGAAGGTCTGTGGTGTGAGCAGGGAATTGACTCAAGTCTCCTGACCTTGGCACAAAAAGCAGGAGTGTGTTAATAAAGACTGTGGATGACACAAAGTTGGGAGGTATTGCCAATACAGAAGAGGACCAGAATATCACACAAGAAGATCTGGATGACCTCGAAAACTGAAGTAATAGAAATGGGATGAAATTTAAGAGTGCAAAGTGCAAGGTCATGCACTTAAGGACTAAAAACAATTTTTTTTGCTATAAACTGGGGACCGATCAGTTGGCAGTGACAGAGGACGAGAAAGATCTGGGTGAATTGATCAATCATAGGATGACTATGAGTCGCCAATGTGATGCCTCTGTGAAAAAGGCTAATACAATCCTAGGATGCATCAGGCGAGGTATTTCCAGTAGAGATAGGGAAGAGTTATTACCATTATGCAAGGCACTAGTGAGACCTCATATGGGATACTGTGTGCAATTCTGTTCCCCCATCTTTAAGAAAGACGCATTTAGAGTGGAAAAGGTACAGAAAAGCGCTACTAGGTTGATCAAAGGAATGGAAAACTTTTTGGCTTGTTTAGCTTAACAAATCGATAAATACATCAGAGGAATAAATACAAGGGAGAGAGAGGAGTTATTTAGGTTAAGCATCAATGTAGATACAAGAACAAAGGGATATCAGCTGCCCATTAACAAGTTTAGGCTTGAAAATAGAAGAAGGCTTCCAACTATTGGAGGAGTGAAGTTCTTGAACAGCTTTTCAACTGGAGCAGTGGGGGCAAAAAACCTAACTGGTTTCAAGACTTAACTTGACAAGTTTATGGAGGGGATGGTATGATGAGATGTGACATGGTGCCCATCTGTGACTGCTAGTAGCAAATATCTCTAACAGCCACAGACAGGACACTAGATTCGGAAGGCTCTACAGCAAATTCTTTCTCAGGTGTCTGGCTGGTGGGTCTTGCCCACTTGCTCAGGGTCTAACAGATCACCATATTTGGGGTTGGGAAGGAATTTTCCCCCCATGTCAAATTGGCAGAGATCTTGGGGGTTTTTGCTTTCCTCTGCAGCATGGGGCATGAGTTACTTGCAGGTGTAAACTAGTGTAAATTATGAATTCTCTGTAACTTGAAGTCTTTAAACCATGATTTGAGGGCTTCAGTAACTCAGCCAGAGGCTAGGGGTCTATTACAGGAGTGGGTGGGTGAGGTTCTGTGGTCTGCAATGTGCAGGAGGTCAGACTAGATGATCATGATGGTCCCTTCTGGCCTTAAAGTCTGTGAGTCCCAAGCTAGTGCCCCAGCCCCTGGAACCTAACCTTCTTGGTATAAAATTTATAATTAATTTGTGGATGGAACTGAGGAAGCGAAGCTACAAATCCTTTCACCTCTGGGATACAAGTCCAAATATGACTCAAGGAAACAGAAGGCTACTGTCTGATGACTGTTCAGTGGCTTTTATATTGAATGGATTTGGTGGTTTCAGTCCAGTTTCTAGGCAACAGATATCCACATCACAGAAGAGGGCATCATGAATGCTACTTGGCACTTTCCGCAAAGACCAAAGAATGGATGACCAGAGAGAGGGAACTATCTGTTCATCTATTGAAGCCAGGGTGGAAATCCATTAGTGAGAAGCAGTGAGATGTTTCTGCCTATGCTCCATTAGTGAGATGTTTCTGCCTATGCTCTACTCTTCTGTGGCTAGAAGAGTCCAGTCTCCAGTGTGGTTAATCTAGCACCTTCCACAAGCACCAAATTACAATAAGCTTGCAATGTATCAGGTATCAAAGTGACCCGCACTGAGGTGAGCAGGGTACATCATCACACTGCTGGAAGTCCTACCTCTCTTCTTGGATTTCCTAGGAGATTGTGGTGCTGACTTCCTGAAGTTCTTCCCACTTAGAAGATTTATATCCAGGAGATCCTTGCTCAACTCAGCAGCACCTTCTCGATGGGCAAGGGGATTGGACTGCCCTTCATTTAAACCTTCCTGCCACAAACGAAACACACGAAGGACAATTTGAATAATACAATTTCTAAAAGCTAGGAACACAAAAAATCCAGAGAAGCAGTGAAATAAATAGCCAGCCATTAGTGAACCAGCTGTGGGGTGAAGAGGTGAATTTTACAAGTATTAGCTGATGACTAGAGCTGGAAATTAAGAAAATATAGAATTGGTCTTACCATTTTGACTTTCTTCCCAAACATCTTGGCATAAGCTGAAATGCAAAAGGGGGGGGGGAATATTTAGCAGCTTTTCTTTTGTGAGATGGTATCTGCTTTCTTGCAAACTTAATTGTGATGCACCATTTGACAAAACTGCTGGAAGAGTCTCATTTTGGTGGGGGATAGTAAGGAGGATATATAGATGGAAGGGGCACACCATGTAAGTACACCAAGAACCCTACAAGCTCCTATGGGTGGGAATTGTCCATACTCACCCACTGAAACCAGTGGGTCTACTTGTATGAGTAGAGATCTGCAAAACAGGCCCCCAACACAGTAGAGGCCTTCCATCAAGGCCATTTCCCTCACTTCTTTTTCTGTTTTGATTTGAGGTGTATATTATTGCCCACCCTCAATAAGTGTCATTCACTGAGTTGCCAGGTCACCCTTTTACAGATGTGGAAAATGAAGGAGAGATGTTAAATGACTTAACTGAGGTGACAAAGGACATTAGTGTCAAAACTGAGAATACATGAATACGTGGCTCCCGCGCCTGTGTTCAGACCATTAGCTCATACTCTCATCCATCGTGTTAATATAGTTTAGTCCTGGATGTAAATCCCAGTGCAGCAGTCCCAGACCTGCACGAGGCTCCTTGGGGTGAAGGCCTTTCCAACTGGAGGAGAAGGGCAGAGGCACTGGGAATCAGGGTGGGGAATAAGGAGAGCATGCTGTCAGTTGGGACGGACATTTTGAATGTGTGACAGAAGGAATGGGGACAGGAGGGGATGCTTCAAAGTGTGCAGAGAACCTCCCCTGCCCTTTGAATTTGTGTCTGGGGCCCTTCTCCATGCCATACCCCTGATTTTAAGAACTTTTTGAAAGAAAAAATTTAGAATAGAGCACAAAGCACAACGGTTATGCAGCCGTTGTGCAGTGGCCACTGCTTATCATGCTAGCCAGCACTGCCTTGTTGTTTCCTTGTGCTCCCCCTGCCTGTTTGTTGTATCCAGCTGTTGTCGCTCATCTTCTATTTAAATTGTAAGCTCTTTGGGGCAGGGGCCGTCTCTTTGTTATATGTTTGGACAGCACCTAGCACAATGGAGCCTGCAATACAAATCATCATCATCATCGATGCCCAGAAGAGGGAACTGAGGTGGAGTAGCCTTGCTGGGAATTTCAGAAAAAAATTGCATAATTAATAGGTTTTTTTTTTTAAATCTGCTTTAAATCATAAGAGAGCAACCTAGAGCCAGAAGCTACTAAGTGCTCAGAGTAAGGGTTTTCTATACAGAGTTAGTGCACGGCGAGCCAGGGTGTGAATCTACAGCACTGCAGTGTGGCTCTCACTAACTCTCCATGTGGACTGTGTTACCACACACTGAAAGTTCTGTAGTGTGCATTCACGTGCTGCTGTTTTGTTGCAGGAAGGCAGGATTTGCTGGTGCATGAGATGGGTGGTTGTATAGCGCCCCTCCCCCCCCGTTAAGTTAATAAAGTTGTGGCTTGCTGCTTAAATCCACCCATGTGTCTATCTTCTATTTGCCCATGTGTCCTGATCCATAGCAAACGATATAGGAAAGTGTCATCTCTGCCAGTCCTTTTGGGTCTCAGTGCAATAAGCAAAGTACATATGAATTACATTTCCATTCATTGGGCTGGACTCTTTTCATGCCAGTGTAACTCAGGAATAACCAATGAAGTTACACCAGTGTAAAACTAGAAAGTGAAAGGAGGATGGGGCATCATTATCCTTTTAGCAGACACAGAAGCTGTGATGTCGCCCAGCACGTACATTTTCCTTCTGAAAGGAACAAAATGTCTCTTCTTTGGGCAAAACAAAAGAATGCAGGCCAGAATCCAGCAGAGATTTAATAAGAGAATTTACTGCAGACAAGAAATTAAATAACCAACTAGCCTATGTATTTATCTCAGTTATCGTCTGAGTGAATTGCTCATTTACGTAGAAAGAAAGTGTTGACTGTTTTGAGGGTGAGATGTAAGGGCACTGGAATTGAAACTGGGGATTACTGGGGTTGGAGACAAGGAAGCTGTATGGGGGAGTGTGGCAGAGGAGGGCAGTTTAGACCCTGGTTTTGTATTAGGGTCTGCTAGCGTGGATCCCTGTGTCCCTGTGATGTTTCATTGATTTGGACAAGCCCTCTGCATTTGAATGAATTTTATCCTGAATGAAAATGACTATTCACCTAGGGCTCGATCCAAAGCCTGTTGAAATCAATGTGATTCTTTCCACTGGCTTCAATGGGCTTTAGATCAGGCCCCTAGTTTCGTCCCTCTCTTACAACAGGCACAACTCACAGGTAAGCGAGGATAGTAATGGGGCCTGTATTAAAGCAATGCTGGGTTTGCACAGTTAAAGTTAGAGAGTCAAGAAATACAATATACAGGGCCTGATTCTCCACTGCTTGGAGCCTTGTGTCATTTTTACACCTGCAAAGGGACCATAAAATGCTACCATTCTAATTTGCACAGGTATAAATGATTACACAAGTTACAAGGCAGTGAAGAATCAAGCTCTCAGTATTTGCATACAGTGGTCTAAAAAAAAAAAGAAGCAATCTGGCTAAATAAGACTCAAATCTTGGGTAGTATGTGTCGAAAGATGTGTGAGGCAGAACATGCTAGCTGCCTCAGGTCCCCCAGATCACTGCACCCACAGAATACGGTAGCAAATTCCACAACAAGCTGGCAGTTTGGAAATGTACATGTTGATCATTTTGCTCACTGAGAGAGCCTTATTATCAGGAAAGGGTCACAGCTAGCCAATCTTACTGAAATGTACACAAGCAATGTCATGCCAGCCACTTCAGGCAGAAACTGACCCTCAATCAAAAACCAGAAGAAAACATCAGTAAACAGCCCCACCTGCAGTACATTTTATAAGGTGATATAAGCATAGTCCTAAATCAAACTAAAGACATTCAGTCTTTCCATTAGCTTTAGCAGGCTTTGGATCAGGCCTTAAGTTGCCATGGGTTTGATTCTGTTCTCACTTACACCAGTGTTATACCAGTTTAAATCCACAAACATCAATGGTGACTTCCAATTTACACTGGTGTGAGTGAAATCAGACCATATACATCAAATCTGTCTATCTATACATTGATATACAGATGAAAAATAGCTGACATAATATTAATAGCTTGAATGCGTTTTTTTAGCTCACATTTTTGACCAATACTAGAGTTTATTACTTATTTGTTGATGTTTTTTTCCCACTTTATAGCCCCAGAGTTACCTGCCTGGCAACAGGAGTGGGTGGGTCTGTGGCCTGCAATGTGCAGGAGGTCAGACTAGATGATCACGATGGTCCCTTTTGACCTTAAAGACTATGAGTCTATGACACCACTGAAAGGTATAACGCACACATAGATTTGCCATGAGCTGAGATGCTTCACAGTTCTCCACAGAGGACTCATTACTTAGATTGTAAGCTCTTTAAGGTAGGGACTGTCTTTTTGTTAAGCATACAGTTTGTGAAAGTGAAATGAATTATATTAAAGAAATAGAATGAATTAAAGAATGCTGTATGTACCTTTAAGTAGAAATGAGAAATGCTGCAATCCAGGTGTCAGGAAAGCAGACATTAACTTTTAATCAATTGCTCCACTTAAGGGCAATTGGTGAAGCATTAGCCTTAGATCAATAAGAGTTAATAAGGAAGCAGGATATGCATATTGTGCCCCAGGCAAATTTTACAATTTTGCTCTCTCTGTCCCTTTGTTTAGTTCGCACCCTTTTATCTGTATAAACAAGACTGTTTGAATCTTGCATGGTGCTCACATTATCTGAGTGTTATTAGCAGAGCGCTGTGCTAATAAAACAGAGTGGTCTGACAAACTGAGTCCTGAGTCTAACTTTGACAAGTTCCTAGTGCAATGGTGCCCTGATCCATTACTGGGGTCCACAGGCACTACCATAATAATAATAGTAATTAAAAATAAGATTGTCCCCTTTAGGCACAGCCAGAAAGATCCAGTCCAAGAGGTGAATATAGCTGAGCCGCTCGGTAATAGTGACCGTAATGTCATTAAATTTAACATGCTTGGGGAAGCGGGGGGGAGGATTACCAAAGAAATCCACCACAGAAACATATAACTTCAAAAAGGGGAACTACATAAACAAATGAGGTAGCTAGTTAAACAGAAATGAAAAGAAACAGTCACAAGTGTGAAAATGCCTGCAAGCTGCATGGAAACTATTTAAAAACACTGTAAAGAGGATCAGGCTAAATGAATATCCCAAATAAAAATAAATAGTAAGAGACATTAAAAAAAATGCTACCATGGCTAAACAACAGTGTAAAAGAGGCAGTTATAGACAGAGACATCCTTTAAAAATTGGAAGTCAAATCTTGCTGAGGAAAATAGAAAGGGGCATAAACTCTGGCAAGTCAAGTGTAAAAAAGTATAACTAAGCAGGCCAAAAAAGAATTTGAAGAGCAACTAGCAAAAGATACAAAACCTATCAGCA
The DNA here is from genome assembly GCF_011386835.1 of Chrysemys picta bellii. Classification (NCBI taxonomy): domain Eukaryota; kingdom Metazoa; phylum Chordata; order Testudines; family Emydidae; genus Chrysemys; species Chrysemys picta. Next base: position 192,148,671 of record NC_088791.1, read on the forward strand.
ATTTATTTCTTTAAAGTCCAACAGAAGCAGGAAGCCTGCCAAACAATCAGTGGGGCCCCTCAAGGATCGAGGTGCTAAAGGAGCACTCAAGGAAGATAAGGCTGTTGCAGAGAAGATAAATTAATTCTTTGCATCTGTCTACACTGCAGAGGATGAGAGAGAGAGAGTCCCACCACTGAGCCATTCGTTTTAGGTGACAAATCTGAGGAACTGTCCCAGATTGAGGTGTCAGTAGAGGAGGTTTGGAACAAATTGATAAATTAAACAGTAATGAGTCACTAGGACCAGATGGTATTGATCCAAGAGTTCTGAAATAATCCAAATATGAAACTGCAGAACTACTAACTGTGGTATGTAACCTATTGCTTAAATCACCCTCTGTTCTAGCTGACTGCCAGACAGCTTATGCAATGCTGCTTCTTAAAAAAGGCTCCAGAGGGGATCCTGGCAATTAAAGGTCAGTAAGCCCAGCTTCAGTACCAAGCAAATTGGGTGAAACTATGGTAAAGAACAGAATTACCAGACATATAGATGAGCACAATATGTTGGGGAAGAGTCAACTTGGCTTTTGTAAAGGGAAATCATGCCTCACCAATCTATTAAAATTCTTTGAGGGGGTCAACAAGCCTGTGGACAAGGGTGATCCAGTGGACATAGTGCACGTGGACTTTCAGAAAGCCTTTGACAAGGTCCCTCACCAAAGGCTCTTAAATAAAGTAAGCTGTCCTCAGATAAGAAGGAAGGTCCTCTTATCAGTAATTGGTTAAAAGATAGATAACAAAGAGCAGGAATAAATGGTCAGTTTTCACAGTGGAGAGAGGTAAACAGCGAGGTCCCCCAAGGATCTGTACTGGAATCAGTGCTGGTCAACATATTCATAAATGAGCTCAAAAAAGGGGTAAACAGTGAGGTTTGCAGACAATACAAAATTACTTGAGGTAGTTAAGTCCAAAGCTGACTATGAAGAGTTACAAAGGGATCTCACAAAACTGGATGTCTGGGCAACAAAATGGCACATGAAATTCAGTGTTGATAAATGCAAAGTAATGCATGTTGGAAAACTTAATCCCAACTATACATACAGAATGATGGGGTCTAAATTAGCCATTACCATTTAAGAAAGAGATCTTGGAGTCATTGTGGATAGTTCTCTGAAAACATCTACTCAGTCCTTGTAGACCGCAGGATGACTATGAGTCGACAATGTGACGTGGCGGTGAAAAAAGCCAATGCGGTCTTGGGATGCATTAGGCGAGGTATATCTAGTAGGGATAAGGAGGTCCTGCTTCCATTGTATAAGGCGCTGGTGAGACCTCATTTGGAGTACTGTGTGCAGTTCTGGTCTCCCATGTTTAAAAAAGATGAACTCAAACTGGAACGGGTGCAGAGAAGGGCGACTAGGATGATCAGAGGAATGGAAAACCTGTCGTATGAAAAGAGACTAGAGGAGCTTGGGTTGTTTAGTCTGACAAAGCGAAGGCTGAGGGGGGATATGATTGCTATCTTTAAATATATCAGAGGGATAAATACAAGGGAGGGAGAAGAATTATTCCAGCTTAGTACTAATGTGGACACGAGAACGAATGGATATAAACTGGCCGTGGGGAAGTTCAGGCTTGAAATTAGACGAAGGTTTCTGACCGTCAGAGGGGTGAAATATTGGAATGGCCTTCCGAGGGAAACGGTGGGGGCGACGGACCTGTCTGGTTTTAAGATTAAGTTAGATAAGTTTATGGAGGGAATGGTTTAATGGTAAAACATAGTAGCCAAGGAAAACCAAGCGATGGTACGTAAATAGTATAATGGCCAACAAGGGTCAGGCTAGAGACTCTTGCCTACATGCTCGGGGTCTTACTGATCGCCATATTTGGGGTCGGGAAGGAATTTTCCTCCAGGGCAGATTGGCTGAACCTCTGGAGGTTTTTCGCCTTCCTCCGCAGCATGGGGCAGGGATCACTAGCAGGAGGGTCTCTGCCGATTGAAGTCACTAAAACACAGGATTGGGGACTTCAACAGCAGAGTCCAGGGAAGGGTCTTGTGGCCTGCAGCATGCAGGGGGTCAGACCAGATGATCATAATGGTCCCTTCTGACCTTAAAGTCTATGAGTCTATGAGTCTATGAGTCTATGAGTGTGCAATGGCAATCAAAAAAGCTAACAGAATGTTAGGAACTATTATAAAGGGATAGGTAATACAACAGAAAATATCATAATGTTACTATATAAATCCATGATACATCCACACCTTGAATACTGCATGCAGTTCGGGTTGCCTCATCTCAATATATATATATTAGAATTGGAAAAAGTACAGAGAAGGGCATCAAAATGGTTAGGGGTATGGAACAGCTCCTATACAAGGAGAGATTAAAAAGACAGGGACTGTTCAGCTTAGAAAAGAGATAACTAAGGAGGGATATGATAGAGGTTTATAAAATCATGAATGTTGTGGAAAAATTGAATAAGGAAGTGTTATTCATCCCTTCACATAACATAAGAACCAGGGTCACCCAATGAAATTAATAGGCAGCAGGTTTAAAACAAACATAAGAAAGTACTGTGGAACTTGTTGCCAGGGGATGTTGTGAAGGCCAAAACTATAATAGGGTTCAAAAAAGAATTAGATAAGTTCATGGAGGATAAGTCGAGCAATGGCTATAAGCCAAGATGGTCAGGGATGCAACCCCGAACTCCGGGTGTCCCTAAACCTCTGACTGCCAGAAGCTGGGGCTGGACAACAGGGGATGGATCAACTGATAATTGCCCTGTTCTGCTCATTCCCTCTGAAGCATCTGGCACTGGCCATTGCCAGAAGACAGGATAGTGGGCTAGATAGACTATTGGTCTGGCCCATTATGGTCATTTTTATGTCTTATGAAAGCTACACTGCCCCCGGAGACACCAGAAGAACTGAGCCTCAGAGACATGCAGTACTGCTGGCATGGGGACAGAACAATTTGCAACCCCCCCTTTCTGGGGTGCAGCTGTCTCTCCATCCACCCATCACACTGCCGACCAACATGTAGGGAGTAGAAGACTGGCTCCACTCATTCCCCACCCACTCTCTGCTCAGTGGCTCCCAGGGGAAGTATCTGGGTCACAGTTGCTGTGCTTGGACTGTGAATCTGGGCAGCCCTTATGTGCATGGAGTAGGGAGTCCCTAATCTTTCCTACTCCCCTGTATAGCCATAAATTAATAGGCGAGGGCAGGATCTAACTCAGATTGTGCAGTGTGCAAACTGTACATTGACCACCTGCAGTTGGAACCAGTGAAATGTGCAAGAGAATTATGGGACAAGACCAAATCAAGCAAAATACTAGGAGAATAACTAGAAATCCTATGGCCCAAAGGATAATTATGCAGTAATTACAATGCCAGATAAATTGGTGAAGCAAGGGAGTGAATACATTTAAGAAATGAATTCACAGCAGACATGGAAACTCAATGACCATTCCCTTACGGTAATGACATGAGACAGATGAGCAATGTATAACAGGAAGAAAACAAGTGTAAAGGAAAATGAAGCAGCTTTCCATTGTTTCAAGACATTAAGCCCACTAAACCAATCAATACCATGCCACTGCAATCACAGTTCTCAGCAGCAAGGAAGTAAGAAACAGTCACATGCCAAGAATGAAAGAAAACTGCCAAATTAGAAAGACTAAAAAGAAACAAAGTCCCTAAGCACTATTTTTTTAATCAGAAGATAATCTATGATTAGCCTCTCTAAACCTCTATTTAAGAGCACCACAGTCAAGGGACATCATCATCATTTAAACACACTATTACATATAATAGGCAAAGTCATAAAATTACACCCCCAGGATAAGAGTAGCTTAGCTAGGAGAATCAGCTAACACAAGAAAACACAAGCAGTCACAGATCATAATGTCATGTCCAGTTGATGAAAGGCTGAAGAGATTCTCAGTTTTAAAGCACTTTTGAAATGTTTGAATTCTCAAACTGTAAAGGCAGGAATATGTACAAATATATGACAGGTGCGGCACCTTGCAGCACCAGCTATAGGTAAGTTTGCAAAACAGTTTCAGTTGTAATCCCCGTTTTCACATACTCATAACGTTGCAAAAAAATGCCCCTTTCGGGGGGAAACCTTCCATGCTTGGGTTTCTGCCCCAAAGGCAATTTTACTGGAAAATTTCAGCAAAATTGCCCCAGCTTTTCTTGAGTTCTGAAATGATGAAATAAATACAGATTTCCTATTTAAAAAATGGCCCCTCCCCCAGTGCAGATAACTCCAAGAGGGGTGAACTTGGAAACTTGAAACACAACAAAATTGATATGAGGTTTAGAAAACATGTCCCATGAGGAAAGGTTGGAAGGACTGGGCATGTTTAGTCTAGAGAAGAGAAGTCTGCTGGGGCACATCACAACAGTCTACAAATCTGTAAACGGTTGTTTTAAAGAGGATGGTGATCACTTATTCTCCATCTCCAATGAGATTAGGATAAGAAGTAATATCAATTTAGTTTGCAGCAAGGGAGATTAAGGCTGCTCTAACCCCTGGCAGCCCCCAATCTTTGCTGCATCGAGAATCTGGGACAATAAATACACATCGGGACACTAATAGTCACGATGATATTAATAGTATTGTTATTAGGAGATAATTTCTCACTCCTTGCCAGAGGATGTTGCGCAGATCAAGACTATAACAGGGTTCAAAAAAGAACTAGATAAATTCATGGAGGATAGGTTCATTAATGGCTGTTAGCCAGAATGGGCAGGGATGGTGTCCCTAGCCTCTGTTTGCCAGAAGTTAAGAGTGTGCGACAGGGGATGGATCACTTGGTTATTACCTGTTCTGTTCATTCCCTCTGGGGCACCTGGCATTGGCCACTGTCGGAAGACAGGATACTTGGCTAGATGGATATATTAGTCTGACCCACTATGGCCGTTCTTAAGTTCCCATGACCATATATCCTTGATTCACATAGAAACTACTGCGCCTGATAAATAAATCAAGCAATAAATCCTGCTGGATAACATAATGACAGCTATGAAAATAATATGGATCACAATTGTACATATGACACTTCAGTTGACTATAATATATGTAGTCCTTCTAAATAACTAAATATATATTTTAAAATTCATATTCGGCAGAGGCTTCAACCCTCAACTAATTATTCTCTGGTGCTCTGATCCCTTACAGGTTCAAACTAACATGGCTGAAAATGTCTCTTTTTATTTGGCTTGGTGTTTAGCTGGATGGTTTGGTTGCCTTGACTTTATACCATTTATGGATAAGTAACATTTATTGCTGCTTCCCATGCCAGCCCCTTCGTGTAGTGATTTAGAAGAGTGTTCAGTGCACACAGGTTCACATTCTTCCTTTAAATGCATCCAGTATCTCAGCAATAGGGTTAACTTCGACCATTCAGATAAATCCCGCTCTTAGGTTTCATTTGCACACTTTCAGTACTTGATTAATTAAGTTAAAATGAGTCCCTGTTATTTTGTGTCTCGTGTTTCGTGGAGAAGTTTTATAGCAGGACCGTGAACAAATATTTAACCCAAGCCCTAGAAGTTTGTGATTTAAATGGCACTCTCCATGTTTCACGTCTGAACCCTACAATTTGCTGCATATGAAACATTAAGATGCAGTAATGAAAAGTTCTTTATTTAAACCTTGTTTTAGAAAGGAAAATACCCTGATTCTCATTAACACTAAAATAATTTTATAGATCTCTGGTGACAGAAAAGAGCCTTAAAGTGACATACATGTCATTTGCGCTATTTTTGGTCCATTTACTTGGCTAGAGTGGTATAAAATGGACATAGTGTACATGAGAATCAAATCATATAACTTTAAGTTCTCAAAGTTAGAAAACAATCTCTAAGGGTATACATGTGGGTGTGATTTTCAAAAGCACCTAAGGGATTTAGGAGGACCACATCAATTGTCAAATGAAAGTCAATGGGACTTGTGCTGCTAGCTCCTTTAGGTGTGTTCTTAAAAACTTTCCCGTAAATGTATTATTGCTTCCAAACATGACTAAACTTGAACTATCCACAGCAGATATGACCCCTAAATTATGCAAAATTTGAGCTGCATTGAATATTTGAATAATATTTAATATGTGAATTACACCTTAAATAATATTGGGAGTAAAATGTATAAAATTAATTCTAGGACTCATACCACCCATGAAAAACTAGAGTACTTTCTCCCATTAAGTGCTGGCAATAGCATATATTTTGTTACACACACTTCCTTCAATTTTAGCATCTCATAGAAAACAAACCTCACTAACATTTTAAATACTTTGCACTTCTATAGCATCTTCCATCAGAGAAAACTGAAGGGTTTTTGTACATAGTACTCTTTGAACTAGGGCAGTATTATTGTTCCCCGTTTTATAGATGGGGAAACTGAGACACCAAGCAGTTACTGGTAAGTGACTTGCCAGATTATACTCAAACACTGATGCTTCCTTCAACCTTCCCTCATTTCCTCTCCTACCAAACAATCAGAAAACAACTGTACCCCATGCAGACTTTTTATACCCCCTCCCCAAAAAAGCAAATCAGAGATTCATGTAGTCACTATTGTTATCAATTTTATATAGCAGGTGCTCAGATACTGTGGTAGCAGCATAAAAACTTAAAATAGATAGATAGATCTCCAGACCTCCAATCTTGAGCTTTAATCCACTAACTCATCTTGTAGGGCTATTGCGTACATTTTAGAGGTGGGTAAAAAATGAATGAATGATCTGACACTCCAGCTAGAATCTAGGGGACTCATAAATAAGCCCCAGATCTGAACCACTGTGCGTCTCAAAAAAAGTTGATTTACAAGATTTTGAAAAATCCAAACCATCTCCAGTTTTGCTCATTTCTATACAGAAATTAGTTTTGAAATAGACTGTACTGTATTGAAACTGTATTGTATATTGAAACATGTTTACTAGACTGCAATCCATTATTTATGCATAGAACTGGGTGAATAATAGATATTTTTAGTTTGCAGGCAATTCCAAAAAAATTGTTTAGAGTCTAACCAAAAATTAAATGTTTCATTATTTTCATACCTCTATGCATAAATACAAGCTAGCAGCCTATTAAACATATTTCAATATAGCTACATTACAGGATATTCAAAATGATTCAGTAATTCACATACATATTTTATTTCAAATACCTACCTGGAAACAAATTGGGTACCCTATGTATTGAGATCTGAGCAGAAGGTGAATTCTCAGAAAAAAAAATATCTCAGCATTTCAAAGGTTACCTTTATGTGTCTACCTTCTAAATTGCAAGGCAGCATTTCAGACAACTTTTGTACCTAACCTCTGTCTGTTTTCGATATAGCACATAACAATCATGCTGAGCAAAAAAACAAGTGGCATCCTAACTAAGAGACACCTTCTGAACCAACAGATATTTTTGCGATTACCTTTTAGTCCAGTGGTCTTGGGGCTTAATCTGGGATTGGCACGTTTTTGTGCCTCGTCAAATGCCGATAAAAATTTCAGAATCTTCCCTTGTTGATCAACTGCAGGGTTTTCCACAGCTGTATGCCTTTTGTCTTATTTTAGGAAAAAGAAGAATGTTATCACTTCTTTAAATGACTTATCTAAAATGTTTTCATACATATATAAACACTGCCAAAATATAGATTATCCTCAAGTAAAGAACTCACATAACACTGTCTCTGCGTATATAAATTAACCTTTCCTCATGTTCTTACGCTTGTAACCCAAGGAACGCATTGCATTTCCTAAAAGTGCAATTCTCAAACAGAGTTTTAGAACAATTTACTCTTAATAGTTCAACTAACCTGAACAACTGGATATAAAAAGTCCAGTCATGATAAGCTTTCTGTCCATATTAGCCATGCATTAAAAGGATACACTATATTTGATGGGCCAGATCTTCAGCTTGTGTAAATCGGCATTGCTCAATTATCTTCAGTGGAACTATCCTAATGTATAGAAGCTGAGAATCTATCCCAAACATAATTAACGTTGTTCTTGTTATAGAGAAACAAATGGTCCCGTCATTGTTTTAATTAAATCTTATGAACTCTTTCTTCATTCAAACGCACTTACTATTTAAAAGCTTCATATAGTGCCAGGATTGCACTGCGACAACGTATTGCACTGCGGCATGGTGTGAGATGGCACTGCAGCATTGCTTACCTTCTTGAAGTTGCAGTTTTTCAGGCACCCCTGGGGAAGCAGATGCCTGAAAAGCTGTAGAAACAACAGCAGCTAGAAGAATGCGAATTAACACACTAGTTTCCATTGTAGCCAAATAGGATCTTTTTGGGTCCTACGTCTCTACTGTGAGCACCTTTCTACAAAGCTTGTCAAGACTCCTTCGTCCACGTTTTCTGTCTGGTTGAACGAGCCATCCCAGCTACCCACTTTTAAACCCCTGCTTCCCCTCATTACCTAGAGAACACATTGCCAATCAAATTCCACTTTACTAACCGACATTTTGACATTTGGCGACATGTCTCTTTCTATTTTCGGTGGTTTGCTTTGTGCCATTCTGGTAATAGAGTTTCCAACGTCAGAGCTCTTTTCTGTTCTTAAGCAAACACATTAACTTTGTGTTATCGCTGCTTGAACAGGAGAATCTCCCAAACATGTCTGCACACTTTGGAATGGAGTAAGGGGTCAGCTATCAGCAGTGCAGGAACTAGCCCCAGGTCTCACATTGTCTCCTTTCTGCATCTTAACAAGGATGCCAATTAAAGAGCAAAGATTTCAAACATCCCAGTGACGCCAGCGGTCGGCATAGCAAACAGCCAAGAAACAGAATAAACAGCAAAGTCTCCAGAGTAAGCCAAATCACCAGGACTAAATAAAAGTATGAGATAGATGCATGAGGATGAAGGCAGCCTGGATAGATTTGTCAGAAGAGGGAACACGTCACTAAATATTTGGAGTGTTAATATCATTCTACCTATCAAGCCAAAAACTTTGCTCAGCTTGAGACTTCTGATAGCTGAGCACTACTGTATTACAGGCATTCAATCACCTTGGTATCACAAATTTCCTTAGGACAGCAAGAGGGTTTCTTCCCACTGGCTGAATGGAATTCAAGCTTCATGCTATATAATGTCTACACATAGCTGCATGTTTGTTTATTTACCTTGCTATTGCACTTTGTGATGGGGTGTACAAACCCCATCATGGGGCAACAAGGGGTTAAGGAGCTGCTCTGAGTCCAGTCAGCCCCACCCCACTGCCCCTGCAAGAGATGCACAGGCTGGAGGAATAGTTAAAGGGGAGCAGAACAGCTGACTCGTGGGCAGGCCAGGGAAGAGAGCAGACCTGCAACTTGCAGCTCCTGAGGAAAGGCAGGGTAACTCCCACCAACAACTGCTCGAAGGTCCCTCTCTGAGGGAAGGGATGATTTGCTACAGATTCACCCATTTGTTTTTGCTAATTCCCCATGTATTGTTTATGGATTATCCAGACAGGGGAGAGACATAGAACTGACGTGGCTGGAGGGCTGAGTCACAGGAAGAGGTACCCTGTGAGCTGACCTCCTTCACGTCTCCTTGCCACCAACTACAAACTTTGGACAATAATGGCGTAGTAGGACATATCCCAGGGAGGGCAGCCTTATGGAAATCCTGGGTGTCAAACATGAGAGCCCTGGCCCAGAGCCTAGTGGAGTGGGAGGGCCTGGACTCCCCAGTCAACCTCACCCCCCCCCTGCATGTCGAAGGACTTAAGACCATGGCAACTAGATAATGCTCCCCACAAGTGCCATGCATCACAGACACTCATCACCATCAAATCTGAGCACTTCACAGACTTTGAGACATTTACCCTCAGAACTCCCCTGTGACATAGGGAAATGTTATTATCCCCATTATACACATGGGTAAATTGAGGCATGGAAGTTCAGAGCATTCCCCAAGGATACACAAGGAGTTTATGGTACAGCTGAGAATGGAACCCATCTCTCCAGTACAGGGCCTTACCCACAAGACCTTTCTTCCTCTTTTTACACTCTATGTTTATTCATAGATTCTAGGACTGGAAGGGACCTCGAGAGGTCATCGAGTCCAGTCCCCTGCCCTCATGGCAGGACCAAATACTGTCTAGACCATCCCGGATAGACATTTATCTAACCTACTCTTAAATATCTCCAGAGATGGAGATTCCACAACCTCCCTAGACAGTTTATTCCAGTGTTTAAACCACCCTGACAGTTAGGAACTTTTTCCTAATGTCTAACCTAAACCTCCCTTGCTGCAGTTTAAGTCCATTGCTTCTTGTTCTATCCTTAGAGGCTAAGGTGAACTAGTTTTCTCCCTCCTCCTTATGACACCCTTTTAGATACCTGAAAACTGCTATCATGTCCCCTCTCAGTCTTCTCTTTTCCAAACTAAACAAACCCAATTCTTTCAGCCTTCCTTCATAGGTCATGTTCTCAAGACCTTTAATCATTCTTGTTACTCTTCTCTGGATCCTCTCCAATTTCTCCACATCTTTCTTGAAATGTGGTGCCCAGAACTGGACACAATACTCCAGTTGAGGCCTAACCAGCGCAGAGTAGACCGGAAGAATGACTTCTTGTGTCTTGCTCACAACAGACCTGTTAATGCATCCCAGAATCACGTTTGCTTTTTTTGCAACAGCATCACACCGTTGACTCATATTTAGCTTGTGGTCCACTATAACCCCTAGATCCCTTTCTGCCATACTCCTTCCTAGACAGTCTCTTCCCATTCTGTATGTGTGAAACTGATTGTTCCTTCTTAAGTAGAACACTTTGCATTTGTCTTTGTTAAACTTCATTCTGTTTACCTCAGACCATTTCTCCAATTTGTCCAGATCATTTTGAATTATGGCCCTATCCTCCAAAGCAGTTGCAATCCCTCCCAGTTTGGTATCATCCGCAAACTTAATAAGCCAATGTCTATGCAAATGTCTAAGTCGTTGATGAAGATATTGAACAGAGTCGGTCCCAAAACAGACCCCTGCGGAACCCCATTTGTTATACCTTTCCAGCAGGATTGGGAACCATTAATAACGACTCTCTGAGCATGGTTATCCAGCCTGTTATGCACCCACCTTATAGTAGCCCCATCTAAGTTGTATTTGCCTAGTTTATCGATAAGAATATCATGCAAGACCGTATCAAATGCCTTACTAAAGTCTAGGTATACCACATCCATCGCTTCTCCCTTATCCACAAGACTCATTATTATATCAAAGAAAGCTATCAGATTGATTTGACATGATTTGTTCTTCACAAATCCATGCTGGCTATTCCCTATCACCTTACCACCTTCCAAGTGTTTGCAGATGATTTCCTTAATTACTTGCTCCATTATCTTCCCTGGCACAGAAGTTAAACTAACTGGTCTGTAGTTTCCTGGGTTGTTTTTATTTCCCTTTTTATAGATGGGCACTATATTTGCCCCTTTCCAGTCTTCTGTCTCCCATGATTTTCCAAAGATAATAGCTAGAGGCTCAGATACCTCCTCTATTAGCTCCTTGGTGACTTGCAGGCATCTAACTTTTCTAAGTGATTTTTAACTTGTTCTTTTTTTATTTTATCTTCTAAACCTACCCCCTTCCCAATAGCATTCACTATGTTAGGCATTCCTTCAGACTTCTCGGTGAAGACCGAAACAAAGAAGTCATTAAGCATCTCTGCCATTTCCAAGTTCCCTGTTACTGTATCTCCCTCCTCACTGAGCAGTGGGCCTACCCGGTCCTTGGTCTTCCTCTTGCTTCTAATGTATTGATAATAAGTCTTCTTGTTGTATAAATACTCCTGGAAAGAGAAGCACTGTTGTTACTAAAATAAATAAATAAACCTTTCTGAAAGAAAACAGGCAACCTAAAAGCCTTTAATGATGTCTATCTAATGCTCTGATCCTGTTTGAAACAGCAATAAGTCACTGTGGACGGTGGCACTTTTAGTGTGTTTTAGCAGGGCTTGCATGGCCAGTTAGTTCATGCCAGGCTAGTGTGCTGTAGCTTTACACGGGAACTTGCCGTGTACTAGCTCCCCAGATAGAGAACCCCCCCAGATTTCAGAGGGATTTTAAGTACCCTGTCGTAACATTTTGCAAATGGTTGCAAAGGCTACTTAGTTTTACTGTACGCCTCTTTAATTTGTTACTGAGCTCCAACAAACAAGTGCTTTCTGTATGAAACTGACGCATATCATCCATTAAGCAGCTGTGTCTTGAAATAACTGGTGTGAGTACTGATCATGCACAGACTAGCCAGCACTTTTGAGTGGTTAAGGAAGCAGCTAGAAAGCAACAAGCAACCAAAGTGTTTTGACAGGCTCCCAGATGGCCTGTATGGGAAAAGAAACCTAAATTGCTCTTGATGTGCCTCAGACATGGGGCGGGGTGGGGGGGGGCAACCTAGCTTTTATTTACTGGGAAAAGATCACTGAATTTACAAGCAGAATTCCATGGTGTAGGAGCACTTCACTGATGCATGGATATTGTAGATTACTCATGTTTCAGAATATGAATGTCAAATCTTTTGGAACCTTCTGAAGAAAATTCTGTGCAGGGCTGCATTCTTTTGTGACTCTTGCATAGAAATCTGACCTCTGACTTTAGCTATTATTTAGTATTTGAACTTACAGTAATTAAATAAACAAATCCTCTGATGCTGCACAAAATAGAATAGACTACAGCTCATCTCCCCATAGCTGTGTTGGCTCTGCAGGGCTAACAAGAGTCAAAAACAGTGAAAACTTATTCTGGTCACTTAAATAAGTAATTATGGAATACACATATCAAACAGAGCTGTAGGGGCTATTTTTACATAGTCACTTTTTAGGATAGAACTTTAAACTGTAACTCTTTAGACTGGCTGATGTCAAAGTTTCTCTAGTTCTGCCCATGATAGTGGGAATCAAAGAATCTAGCACAAGTTTGAACTCTAACATGGAATCTGGTAAAGCATGGAGTTCTAGACAGTATATCATGCCTGCCTATAAAGCATGGAAAGGGATGGTCCGCTGGTTAGCCTGCTAGTCGAAGAGTCTGGAGACCTGGTTTCAAGGCCCTGCTCTGCTGCAGACTCCGTGTGTGGCGTCAGGAAAGCTATTTAGTGTCTGAATTCCCCTTGGGGCTGAAACATTTCCCTACCTCGCCAGGATGTTGGGAGGCTAAATACATCAAAGCTTGAGGAGTTCAGATACGACAGGGATTGGGGCCCTATAAGTAGCTTAGACAGATAGAAATGTAATTTCCTAAATAGCTATGTATTTAAATTGTGGCTTTTTATTTTTCTGCAAGAAAAATATACTCTCTCCTATGAAGAGTTGGGAAAATGCCCTTGTTTTATAACAAATGTATTAAATGACTTCTTTTTAAAGGCCCTGATCATGCAAACATGCACTCACTCATCTTTAAGCATGTGAGTAATCTCACTCAAGTCAATAGGACTGCTCACCGGCTGAACGTTGAGCATGTGTGTAAGCGTGTGCAAGATTGGCACTATAGATTCCTGGCCAGCTTCAGAAAAGCTGTTCCAAGCTGAAATCTCCCTGCGCCTGATAAACCACTCAGGGATTCAGCCCATATAAGGAGAGCAGTGTCACCAGAACTCTCCCTAGGGATTACAGATTGGCACTTAAATGTAGCCAGAATTCTAGTGGCATCAGCCATTTAGGGAGGAGCTAATTCAGTGTCGTCCCTAGCTCTTGTGACCAGACCTGCCCAGCTTTGAGAGCAGAGCTGGTTGCTTACAGCTCACCTCTTGCTATAATAGAGGTTGCAATTTCTTCCTCTACCCGGGACCTCTGCAAAGAGGCATTTGTAAGGCTGGCATTTCTTTATTGTCATGCCTGCTATGGAGGCCTTTCCATGGTTTTGATTACTGTGCCAGCTGCCAGGTACATATATGCGTTAGAGCAGACGGAACGGGTGAGTGTATGAACTGTTGTCATTTGGATATTGGAAAAATGTAAATGACATGAAAGCACTGAGTGTCTGAGGTGGAGGGCAGCAGCAATATTGATATAAAATCCAGAGAAGCGAATATAGTTAAAAATGTACAGCTGAGACCTAACGTATTTGGGAGTTGGATAATAAATGTTACCTCAGAAACAGGTTTAAGTTAAGTCCATTTTAGTGCTTCCCCACTGATAGCTCTGAAGACCTCTGTGTACGCAGAGAACAGATATAGCAGAGGAAGTGATGACTAATGTGCTTAAGCTCTGAAATCAAGAAACCATTTTTGAGCTGAGAGGGCTGTTCAGTTTCTATTTCTGGTCAAATCTTGGCCTCCGTGTTGAGGCTGCTAACAATGGTCCCATTAGTGCCAATTTTCATGTGCACACAACAGTGGACCTAGAGGTTACCAACTCATTTCATGCGGCCCACCAATCATCCAGCAGAAGGTAACATCATTAATGTGGTAGAACATGGAGCTGATTCAGGCTGCAGCTAGTAAAAATGGATCCTATGACCAGTCATTTGAGCAAACCAATCTCATTACTTGCAGCTATAGAGCAGTTCACTTCTCACTAGAGGTATGCAAGATTAAATGAGACACTAATTAATATTTTTACTTACAAATAATCTTGCCTTTAACTGGGTACAGAACCACAGCAGACATCCACTTCTCCTCAAATATCACTTTGCTGTAGCCAGCTCCTTCCTTCCCAACTCAGTATCAGGATTTAGGTTGAAGCAGGGCTGGCTCCAGGCACCAGCCCAGCAAGCAGGTGCTTGGGGCGGCCAACTGAGAGGGGCGGCAGGTCCGGGTCTGCGATCGTGGCTTTTTTTTTTTTTTTTTTTTGTGCTGCTTGGGGCAGCAAAATCCCTGGAGCCGGCCCTGGGTTGAAGGACGTCAGTAATTTACACTAGTGGTATAACAATAGCAGGAAATTTGGAATAGGAACAAAAGTTACATATAGTGTTGTATGAGGGGAATCATTGTGAGCATTGACTGCAGTTGGAATCAAATAGGCAAGCCTGCAAGATCTGGACTGGCTGTATAGATCTCGGCAACAAGTTAAGTAAATATGTCACTTAAATATTCTCCAGTATTTTTTCATATGTTATAATAGCAAGATTCTAACAGCTGATACACCTGGCATCAAATCATTTTTCTCCCAAGCAGCTGCCAAGATAATTTCTTTCGCCTGAATGTGATCAAGATGGCAGTAACTATGAAGTCAGTGGCAGTCTGACCCTGATTTCCTATGTCAACAGGCATGATGAGTATAGACAAGCCCTCTGAAAGACATAAATTGTACTGTGTGTGGGATTGTCTTCTGCAGGCCCACCACATTAGCAGGAGTGTTGTAAGCAAGACACGAGAAGGTCCCTTCCAGTCCTATGATTCTATGTATATCCCCAGGGCCTAACTCTTTCTGACATTTTCCAAAGATCCTAATCCCTGATCATCTCCTTAACAACTGTCTTGCTCATACCTGACCTCCTTCTTCACCACTGTGCTCTGAGACTTGTCTTGCTTCTTCTTTGGCTCCAGCTGAGTTTCACAGTCCTTTACATGTATGCATACAAGACAGCTATTCACTTTTGCATTCTGCAACTTCCCTGGTCTTCTCAGGTTGTTAAGGTCCTATGCATGCTGTCTCATTTAGTGTTTATATTGGTTGGTGTTATTTCCACAGCATTGCAGGCCAGAACTGCTCCACCTCCACCTCCTACCACAACTAGCCTTTGAGGCCTATATGATGGTGGTCTCAGTCCAGCTTCTAGAGGACAGCCGTCCATGTCAAAAACACCAATACAGACACCTTGCTTGGCAGTCTCAGCAGAGGGACCAAGAACTGAAGAAGTATGGCAGCTGATTTACCCCCTTCAGGTAGAGGTTATGGAAAAAGCACAGTAAGGAGCAGAGTGAGGGAAGCCGTCGCTGCCAATGCTGTGCCTGTTTGGGGTAAGAATAGAAATCTGTATGCCTAGCACTGTCGCGCCAATGCCTTCTGCTAGCACTACTTTAGCTTTATAAAAAAGAAAAGAAAATGATGGCTGAGACCCTGAATCAGAAATTATTACCGCGCTAGGTTCTGCAATGAGAGAATACACTGCAAGTGACCATCACTTTCCAAAGCTCATATAGCGCGAATCGAGTTTAGAGGATGTGCCACTGCATGTCACAGAAATATACAAACTCCTGCTTTGTGGGATGAGTGTGTATTGAAATAATAGTATTTTAAGGCGTGCACAGATGAAATGGCTGAGGCTGATGATGGCGCATGCCTCTGTGAGACATTTTTTCATGTCACGGGTTGGACTGTGGGAACCTTAAATGGTCCTACTGGTGTTTTTATTTTGTAACTGTTGCCATTTTGCCAGAATACTCTTGAAACAGAAGAGGGAAATTCTGCTTTTTGTTACCCTAGTGTACATCAGAAGTAATTCCTCAGCTCAGATGTGTTATTCGGGCCATACGCTGTTATGAGAGCAGAACTGGGCCCCAAGCCTCGGCTTTTTCAAAGGTTCATAAGGGATTTAGATGGCCAGATCTCATTGGGAGTCTCATCCCCTTAGGTTCCATGGCAAATCCTAGCCCAAGAGTCTCTCTCACGGATTTTTACACTGCTTTATATATATGTGTAAATAAAATCATTTGGAATATTTGAATATTCCACGCATCTGTCCTCTGACCTCTCACAAGAATATTTCATTAAAATGTTTCTTGTCAGCCCTCCCCCTCCCTGCTATTTTCTTTGTCTTTTTTAAAAAGTATACAGTAGGAGCATTTGTTTGGGCTATATTTATTGCATTTGTGGAAGTCTTAGGCTTGGGCTACACCTACATAGTTACTTTGGTATAACTACATCGCTCAGGGGTGTGAAAAATGCACACCCCATATGACATAGGTATATTGACATTAACCTCCTATGTAGCCAGCGCTATGTTGGTGGGCGAGCTTCTCCCATCACCATAGCTACCATCTCTCATGGAGGTGCAGTTATCAAGCCAACAGGAGAGCTCTCCTGTTGGCTTAGAGCATCTTCACCAGAAATGCTACAGGAGCACAGCAATGGCAATGTAAATGTATAGTGTAGCCCTGCCTTTATTTTGAAGAGAATTTTAACACCTGTGAAAGGTGCTGGCTGGAATAGGCACCAGCTTTCTCATGTCCCCAGAGGTGCTCGACCCCTGCTGCACCCCAGGCCCCACCCTCACTCCACTCCTTCCCCCAAGTCCCCACCCCTGCCCCACCTCTTCCCGCCTTGCCCCCTGCCCATCCCCGTTCCACCCCACCCCCTCCTCTTCCCACCCCGTTCTGCCCACTCCACGGAGCATGCCCCATCCTTGCTTTGCCTCCTCCCCTCCAGCGCCTCCTACATGCCGTTGGAGGCTGATTACGGCAGGTTGGAAATACTGGGAGAGAGGGGGAGGAGCTGATTGATGGAGCCGCTGGTGGGTGCTGAGCACCCACTATTTTTTTTCCAGGGGTGCTCAGCTCTGGAGTACCCACAGAGTCGGTACCTATGCTGGCTGGACAGCCCTGGTGAGAACCATGCTCTATGTAGCCACAGAGTACATACAGCATGGGCAGTAGCGGAGCAAGCTTCCCTGCTCTGCCCCGCCAATCTGACTCAGTACTGACTTGGAAAGGCCACTCCTAGGGATCCATGTCTATTCAGCTCTTGACCACTCTGCAGAGATTCTCAACAAGAGTGCTGTCACAAGGCAGGACTCCTCCCCAGCTTGCTCTTAGACAGTTTCATTGTTCATGCTTATCATAGAATCATAGAATCATAGAATATCAGAGTTGGAAGGGACCTCAAGAGGTCATCTAGTCCAACCCCCTGCTCAAAGCAGGACCAATTCCCAGCTAAATCATCCCAGCCAGGGCTTTGTCAAGCCGGGCCTTAAAAACCTCCAAGGAAGGAGACTCCACCACCTCCCTAGGTAACGCATTCCAGTGTTTCACCACCCTCCTAGTGAAATAGTTTTTCCTGATATCCAACCTGGACCTCCCCCACCGCAACTTGAGACCATTGCTCCTTGTTCTGTCATCTGCCACCACTGAGAACAGCCGAGCTCCATCCTCTTTGGAACCCCCCTTCAGGTAGTTGAAGGCTGCTATCAAATCCCCCCTCATTCTTCTCTTCTGGAGACTAAACAATCCTAGTTCTCTCAGCCTCTCCTCGTAAGTCATGTGCTCCAGACCCCTAATCATTTTTGTTGCCCTCCGCTGGACTCTTTCCAATTTTTCCACATCCTTCTTGTAGTGTGGGGCCCAAAACTGGACACAGTATTCCAGATGAGGCCTCACCAATGTCGAATAAAGGGGAACGATCACGTTCCTCGATCTGCTGGCAATGCCCCTACTTATACAGCCCAAAATGCCGTTAGCCTTCTTGGCAACAAGAGCACACTGTTGACTCATATCCAGCTTCTCATCCACTGTGACCCCTAGGTCCTTTTCAGCAGAACTGCTACCTAGCCATTCGGTCCCTAGTCTGTAGCAGTGCATGGGATTCTTCCGTCCTAAGTGCAGGACTCTGCACTTGTCCTTGTTGAACCTCATCAGGTTTTTTTCTGCCCAATCCTCTAATTTGTCTAGGTCCCTCTGTATCCGATCCCTACCCTCTAGTGTATCTACCACGCCTCCTAGTTTAGTGTCATCTGCAAACTTGCTGAGAGTGCAGTCCACACCATCCTCCAGATCATTAATAAAGATATTAAACAAAACCGGCCCCAGGACCGACCCTTGGGGCACTCCACTTGAAACCGGCTGCCAACTAGACATGGAGCCATTGATCACTACCCGTTGAGCCCGACGATCTAGCCAGCTTTCTATCCACCTTACAGTCCATTCATCCAGCCCATACTTCTTTAACTTGGTGGCAAGAATACTGTGGGAGACAGTATCAAAAGCTTTGCTAAAGTCAAGAAATAACACATCCACTGCTTTCCCCTCATCCACAGAGCCAGTTATCTCATCATAGAAGGCAATTAGGTTAGTCAGGCACGACTTCCCCTTCGTGAATCCATGCTGACTGTTCCTGATCACTTTCCTTTCCTCTAAATGTTTCATAATTGATTCCTTGAGGACCTGCTCCATAATTTTTCCAGGGACTGAGGTGAGGCTGACTGGCCTGTAGTTCCCCGGATCCTCCTTCTTCCCTTTTTTAAAGATGGGCACTACATTAGCCTTTTTCCAGTCATCTGGGACCTCCCCCGATCGCCATGAGTTTTCAAAAATAATGGCTAATGGCTCTGCAATCTCACCCGCCAACTCCTTTAGCACCCTCGGATGCAGCGCATCCGGCCCCATGGACTTGTGCACGTCCAGTTTTTCTAAATAGTCCCGAACCACTTCTTTCTCCACAGAGGGCTGGTCACCTTCTCCCCATGCTGTACTGCCCAGTGCAGCAATCTGGGAGCTGACCTTGTGCGTGAAGACAGAGGCAAAAAAATCATTGAGTACATTAGCTTTTTCCACATCCTCGGTCACTAGGTTGCCTCCCTCATTCAGTAAGGGGCCCACACTTTCCTTGATTTTCTTCTTGTTGCTAACATACCTGAAGAAACCCTTCTTGTTACTCTTAACATCTCTTGCTAACTGCAACTCCAAGTGTGATTTGGCCTTCCTGATTTCACTCCTGCACGCCTGAGCAATATTTTTATACTCCTCCCTGGTCATTTGTCCAATCTTCCACTTCTTATAAGCCTCTTTTTTGCGTTTAAGATCAGCAAGGATTTCACTGTTTAGCCAAGCTGGTCGCCTGCCATATTTACTATTCTTTCTACACATCGGGATGGTTTGTTCCTGCAACCTCAATAAGGATTCTTTAAAATACAGCCAGCTCTCCTGGACCCCTTTGCCCTTCATGTTATTCTCCCAGGGGATCCTGCCCATCTGTTCCCTGAGGGAGTCAAAGTCTGCTTTTCTGAAGTTCAGGGTCCATATTCTGCTGCTCTCCTTTCTTCCTTGTGTCAGGATCCTGAACTCAACCATCTCATGGTCACTGCCTCCCAGGTTCCCATCCACTTTTGCTTCCCCTACTAGTTCTTCCCTGTTTGTGAGCAGCAGGTCAAGAAAAGCTTTGCCCCTAGTTGGTTCCTCCAGCACTTGCACCAGGAAATTGTCCCCTACGCTTTCCAAAAATTTCCTGGATTGCCTGTGCACCGCTGTATTGCTCTCCCAGCAGAGAGAGCAAGCAGTGGCTCAGTTCACATGGTACATCTCAGGCTCTCACTGCCTCCACTGCCAGGAGACTCAAGCAGTCCTCCAGCTTCCTAGTGCTCAGTTCTGATGTACTGGTTCTCTCTGACCCTTTATAGCCCCAGATGCAGCCTCCATCCCCTTAATTGGCCTACCTGAGAGCAAAGGGATGCTGTACCTCCTTCCATTACAGGGGCCAGTGCCTATTAGTGCTAATTGTGGAGCCTGTTAAATGAAATGAACACGTCTCCACTAGGAACAATGGGAGATCTTCATGAAGCATGGCCCTTGTTAAACCAGGATGTGGATTTTGTTTGCCTGACTGATTTTTTTTTAAATCAGTTTTTGCTGTTTACAGGTTGACAGAACTGGATGTTTGTTACAAAACATGTCTGCAGTTTGTCTGCCATCCCTGGATAATTTGCCTGATCACGTCAAAGGGTGGATTGGAATTTCTGGGTCAGCAGCACAGTATGGGGAGGAGGTGACCAGCCCTCTGTGGAGAAAGAAGGGGTTTGGGACTATTTAGAAAAACTGGACGAGCGTAAGTCCATGGGGCCGGATGCGCTGCATCCGAGGGTGCTAAAGGAGTTGGTGGATGTGATTGCAGAGCCATTAGCCATTATTTTTGAAAACTCATGGCGATCGAGGGAGGTCCCGGATGACTGGGAAAAGGCTAATGTAGTGCCCATCTTTAAAAAAGGGAAGAAGGAGGATCCAGGGAACTACAGGCCAGTCAGGCTCACCTCAGTCCCTGGAAAAATCATGGAGCAGGTCCTCAAGGAATCAATTCTGAAGCACTTAGAGGAGAGGAAAGTGATCAGGAACAGTCAGCATGGATTCACCAAGGGCAAGTCATGCCTGACTAACCTAACTGCCTTCTATGAGGAGATAACTGGCTCTGTGGATGAGGGGAAAGCAGTGGATGTGTTATTCCTTGACTTTAGCAAAGCTTTTGATACGGTCTCCCACAGTATTCTTGCCAGCAAGTTAAAGAAGTATGGGCTGGATGAATGGACTATAAGGTGGATAGAAAGCTGGCTAGATCGTTGGGCTCAACGGGTAGTGAGCAATGGCTCCATGTCTAGTTGGCAGCCGGTATCAAGCGGAGTGTCCCAAGGGTCGGTCCAGGGGACGGTTTTGTTCAATATCTTCATTAATGATCTGGAGGATGGCGTGGACTGCACTCTCAGCAAGTTTGCAGATGACACTAAATTGGGAGGAGTGCTAGATACATAGGAGGGTAGGGATAGGATACAGAGGGACCTAGACAAATTAGAGAATTGGGCCAAAAGAAACCTGATGAGATTCAACAAGGACAAGTGCAGAGTCCTGCACTTAGGACGGAAGAATCCCATTCACTGTTACAGACTAGGGACCGAATGGCTAGGAAGCAGTTCTGCAGAAAAGGACCTAGGGGTTACAGTGGACGAGAAGCTGGATATGAGTCAACAGTGTGCCCTTGTTGCCAAGAAGGCTAATGGCATTTTGGGCTGTATAAGTAGGGGCATTGCCAGCAGATTAAGGGACGTGATCATTCCCCTCTATTGGACATCGGTGAGGCCTCATCTGGAGTACTGTGTCCATTTTTGGGCCCCACACTACAAGAAGGATGTGGAAAAATTGGAAAGAGTCCAGAGGAGGGCAACAAAAATGATTAGGGGGCTGGAGCACATGACTTATGAGGCGAGGCTGAGGGAACTGGGATTGTTTAGTCTGCAGAAGAGAAGAATGAGGGGGGATTTGATAGCTGCTTTCAACTACCTGAAAGGGGGTTCCAAAGAGGATGGATCTAGACTGTTCTCAGTGGTACCAGATGACAGAACAAGGAGTAACGGTCTCAAGTTGCAGTGGGGGAGGTTTAGGTTGGATATTAGGAAAATCTTTTTCACTAGGAGGGTGGTGAAGCACTGGAATGGGTTACCTGGGGAGGTGGTGGAATCTCCTTCCTTAGAGGTTTTTAAGGTCAGGCTTGACAAAGCCCTGGCTGGGATGATTTAGTTGGGAACTGGTCCTACTTTGAGCAGGGGGTTGGACTAGATGACCTCCTGAGGTCCCTTCCAACCCTGATATTCTATGATTCTATGACTTTGAATGCATTTATGCCAGCACTGCTTGGCCTATTATTTTTGTGTGTCTGCTCTTCAGAAACACTCATTGTAAACTGAGTTTCTCTCTGATCTGTCCTTTACTTCTTAGAGATGGGTCTGAATCAGAGCCCCAGAGCTGAACCCCCGGTATTTTTGGGGGAGGTAGTATCTTTTATCGAACCAACTTCTATTGGGTTTTTGCATGATATATGGATTTGGGTCAGAACTTCACCAGTTAGTGCTCATCTCTAATTGATTTTAAAATTGCCTGGTTCCTCTTGGTGGTGCCATTTATAGAGATGGGCTTTAGCACTGCAAACAAGCCAGTGAACAGATTTATTTGTCATTTCTGTTGATTCTGAGGCGGTGAAAGTATGTCTGAGCTTGAATGAATGCAAACATTTAACAAGCAGAATGCCACTAAGAGAAATGTTCTGATTGTCACCTTGATTGCTTTGTGCCTTTACTCTGTGCCCTTTGTGCTAGTTCTGGTTCCACCAGGGAAAATTACAAATCTCAGGGTCACCACATCAGGGTGGGATCCTGCCCCACCCACATTGTCACAGAGTCAAAACAGTCCTTAGAAACCTGCAGCCATGCAGACCAAGGATCACAGAATGCTGATACCCCTGACTGCCAGACGTTGGGATCTGAAAGAGTTGGAGGCAACTACTGGGCAGTAATGTTCTGAATGTTGCCAGTGAAGCGGGCATTGTGCTGCTTACAGAGCACTTTAGAAGGCCTGTACCATGCTGAGCCATGGCACCTGATGCATAGCTGTGGCAACAGCCCTGTATAATCTTGCCAGAGAATTTATCCTATTTGCCTTAAGCCTGGAATTATAATCAGGTCTTGACTTCTTCAAAGCCTCCTTGCTTTGGGTTTTCAAAATCTGAAAATAAACCCTGAGACCCATTACCTTAGCACAAGATCTCTGATGAATGGAGGGGAGTTTTTTCAGCCATTTCCCATTTGGAAGTTTTTGATGGATTTTGATACTTTTGACCCACTCCCTTACTTCTTGAAATGTTACCCTGCATTGGTTTCCATGGTTCTGCCCTCTGGTGGTTCTCCTCCTACCTGTCTGATCATTCTTTCAGAATTTCATTTCTCTTCTTCCTGTTTTCTGAAGGTGCCTCTAGAGGCTCCATCCTTGCCCCCCACCCTCCTTATCCTATTTCTAGGTGTTCCTAGCCACAAGCATGTCTTTAGCAACCATCCTTATGCTGATAGCTCGCCACTTCAGAGATAGATTTCTGAGTTATCTCTCTTCAGCTCTTCTCAGCCTGTCTTCCTGACATCTCTGCAAGGAGAGATCATCAACATGGCCAGAACTGAGCTCTTGACGTTCCCACCCCCTAAGAACATAAGAACGGCCATACTGGGTCAGACCAAAGGTCCATCTAGCCCAGTATCTGTCTTCCAACAGTGGCCAATACCAGGTGCTTCAGAGACAATGAACAGAACAGGTAATCATCAAATGATCCGCCCCCTTTACTCTCTCCCTTATTTTTCTGTCTCTGTGTACAGTGACACCATGCTCCCAGTCACTCAGGCCAATGACCTGGGTGTCATCTTTACTTGGCCCTTTCACTGGACCCACATATTCATGCCTTTGTTACACATCATCTCTAAAATCTGGCCTTTCCTCTCTGTCCACACTGTCAAAACTCTCCTCCAAATCCTCATCACTTCACATCTTGACTGCTGAAACCACCTCTTTTCTGGACTAGACTACTGAACCTTGCTGGCCTCAACTCTAATCAGAGTACTGCTGCCAAAAGAATTTTCTTGGCTTGTCACTCTGATCACACCAATGCCCTCTTTAATTCCCTTCACCCGCTCCCCCTTCAACTCCACATCACATACAATCTTTGTGTCTTTTACCACGTCACAATTTACACCCCCCCGCGATATCCTAAGTTGACCTACTCACCTATCATGATGTTGACCCTGCCAGCATTCACCGTCCTCCAGTCAGCTGATCCCTCTGGGTTTTCTTCCATGCTGCCGAATGTGCATGGGGAAACTCCCTGATAAAATCCAAACAGCCACTACCTTCCTCATCCCTTCTTAAGACTCACCTGTCATGATGCCTACAATATCTGGCCTGCTGACCATGGCTAGGCAGAGCTAAGATGTGACCACTTTTCTCTTCCCCTTCTTTCCATGTCCTACTCCCTTTCTCTGTACTTTCATACCCAATTTTAAAAAAACAGTAACAAAATTGTGCCAGTTCTGCACTACATTCATTTGTGTGTTTGCTGTATCCCCATCCACCTATCCTTCATCTCTGTGTTTCTCTAGATTGTAAGGCCTTCAGGGTGGGGTTTGTCTCTTTTCTGTGTTCATACAGCATCTGGCACAATGGGGCATCCCTCCTTATTGGGACTTTTGGATGCTACCATAATACAAATATTTACCTTTAATAATAATGAAAGAACCAGAGTCTAGAAAACTTGTTCACTTAGTCTCAACCTCTAATTTCTTTTATGCTGCCCATCACCTTGCTCTCTCAGGCTGCAGTTTTACCATGCTCACACTGCACAGAGTTAAAGATTACACAGATTACTCACACTGTATAAAGTTAAATATGAGCATAAATCAGCACGTAAGCGCTGCCTCCTAATTATAAAGCACACACGCAAAGATATACAGTATTATTCTGTCTCTTCCTTCCAGACAGCAGGGCCTGGACTTAGTTTATTAGTATGCTTATTGTGGGAAGTCTAGGCCAAAGAAGTGGCTTTTGCTTTTTGCTCTGCAGGCTCAGAGGTGTGTAGTCACTCTGCCTGTATAATCCATATGGTCTCAATTATATCCCTGCTTTTTTCCCACTGAGTTTGTACTTTCCCGTGTTCCCGAACTAAAAGTTGTTTCATTGCATCACTTGCTTTATTTTCAGTCCAAACGAATAGCAATGCTCAGATAGGCCACAAGGTGGCACTACATCACAACGGGCCACTCCTCTCTTCTGCACGTACAGAAGTAAAACAAAATCAGAAAAAAGTGTAGAGAAGGGGGACAGGATCAGTGGTTGAGATGTTCAAAGCAGTGTGGGAGAATGAGCCACATGTTTTCCATTCATTTTAATAGAAGTTGCATGACTACATCCCCTTTGCCGCTGTGGAAACTGTTTAGCTAAATCCCTTGGTGCTGCTTTGAATAGCTCAACCACCATCATTCAGTACACTAGATTGAAATGGGTTTACAAACAAGGTCAATTAACTTTTACTTAGTTCTATCAGAAAAAAGAAGCACGTGGTTATTCTTACTAGAGCTACCACTAAAACATTTCATTCATCCCCCCAGTTAGTTCGGTGTCACAGGTCATCCGATTTGGAGGCCCATGAACCATAGCTGGATCTTTGCAGTATGGTAGAGATCTGTCTGACTCGCAGTTGCAGTTTTCCATTCAGTGCTGGCACTAGTTACTAGTTCTTACAACTTAAACCCAGCAAGCCAGCTCCATGTGAACCAGGAAAATATCTGCTAAGCTCACAGACTACAAGCAAACTTTGCAAACACTTCTCCCAACTTTATTGATTTGCCAGCATACCAAACAGCATTCAGATTCCCAGCAAAATAGCTCAGCCCTGTTTGAGAGGTTGAGCTTCCATGTACCATTAGATTTAAGGGCGGACAATTACTTATATTTGCTTCATTTCAGTTACTGTTGCTTTGTCAGTGCCACAATGCTTAAACTACCAGTGGCTGATAATCAAGCCTTTGAAAGTGTAGTATAAGGTTAACTCATGATATTTTAGATGTCTCTACTAGAACCTTTCATCCAAAATGACCACCAAATGCTTTATCACCTAGGCACTCAGAGCATTAATGGAATGGGTAGCGGCCAACTGCGTGCCACACGGAGTGGAGAGAGGGGAAATTCTGATAACACAGCAAACCTCTGTTAGTAACATGGGATTTTTTTAATGTCCATACAGTGCGGGCTAGACCTCTGTTTTTAAAGTCTCAGGCACCTTTTATTTGCATAGTAAATGGCATGGCTCACAATGTATCTATTGCAAATAGATGAAGGGCTGAGACAACAGTGCTTGGATTTGACCCTGAGAGTCCAAGAAATCTCGACATTTCAAAGCAGATGCATAGAACCTTGAGTCATTCTTTATCTAACTAGATATTTACATGGCCCCCCACCCCGACACCACAACCACTATAGCATCTTGGTACATAACCATCATTAGTGCACACAGCCCCATGACACTCCTGTGAGGGAGGGAGATATTAGTGCACCAATTTCACAGATGGGGAAGTGAGGACCAGAGAGAGGTTAAATGATTTGCCCAAAGTCACCCTGAAAGACTACAGCAAAACTGGAAATTGAGCCGAGGTCTCCTGAGTTCCAGGACACTGCCTTACCCACAAGCCCATCTTTCCTCCATCTCGGCTGGGCTGATGCCTCTTATTTTCAGGGGAAGGAGCAGTGGTAGTCTAGTGATTTGGTGCTGTGCTTGTCCAATCATATCTTTTGGGGAGACACTGCTGCAATGAGGGGGATGAGAAGGAAAGAATAAAATCAGGCATAACACCTGGTAGCTGCCTAGGATCCTTTGGGATCGCCAGTTCTTGCCAACCAATAGCACAATAGTTTCCAATAATCTGGGCTGCTCTCTTTCTCTATATATAAACACAGACACATACAGAGGTTTTAGCTCACTCACCATTTTAATCTCAGTAACTCCCCAATCTGAATGTATATTTCATGTGGTGTAACATGTGTAACAGCGTAGTATATGTTATTGTGAAATGACAAATCTATTGTATTAAGCACCTTGTGGAAACTGCTGTACCCTCCCAGAGTTAACAGTGACTGCCCTCTAGTGGTACAATTACTAACTACTTGTCTGACTGCCTACCGGACTACATGGTACACTTCCTTCAACAGCATGTACTGTACACATACATGTAGCCCCCCTAACAGGGTATCAATGGCAGTGTAGAAATGACACACAGCTTAGGCAAGTAGAGAAAAGACACGCCTGAAGGGTGTAGGTACATACTGTAGTACATACCCGACACAGCTCTCAACTCCCCCAAGCTGCGCCTTCCTCTCTACACTGCTATTTTTAGCAATGTAATGTCCTGCTGCCAGAGCCTTTCCCCTCATCAGGGGAAGACTCCGGCAGCTACCCACCGCTGGAGCCCTAACCTGCTGCCTCCCCTCCATCAGAGCCTTTCACTGACACATGCAGCTACACACTGCAGTGTGGACACGGCGTGCTTTTCCCTGGGGTGCGTAGCACACGACACGCTGCCACAAGTGGTGTGTAGTGTGGATGTTGCCTCAGAGGTCTGCTAGCGTAGCAACCGGGAGCTGAGTTCACAGCAGGATAAAATAATGACTTCAGCGAGGAGGAGGAGGAGGAGGAGGGACGGTTTAAATTACATTTAAAACGAAAACTGTAGCTCTAGTCCGCCCTGAGGAGTTAGTAAAGTTAATAACCACGTTAGGAACAAACACGTGAGAGCACGCTGGCGAGAGATTCACACAGCGTAAATTGCTGCGTGAAAGAAGAACAAGTAGGTCATGTTGCTTCATCAGGCCTTTATTACTCCAGCATCTTCATTCCCTGTGTGCCAAATGTTCTGCCCTTTGATGCACGTGTTCAGCTCCTGCTGAAGTCAAGAGCTTTTCAATGGGAGACAAAGGCTTCTAAGGGCAGAATGTCTAAAGTTTAACGTCTTTGAAGTCTTAAGCAATGTTCTTGCACCCTCACTTTATTATTTCACAGACTGGGTCTGTCTCCCCTCAGTCTCTGTCTTCTCCTCCCCATTGCCCCCTGGCATCTGTGCTAGGTGTCTCCTCTGCCCTTTCTGTTGTCTCTCTTTTTCTGGAGAGCACTCTGTTTCTCTAGCTGCTCCCCCGAAATCTGTACTTTCTCACCTTTTCACTTCTTCCCATCCCGTCTCCCTTTCCTGACGCCACAGTGTTTCCTTAGAGCCTGATCCAAAGCCCGTTAAGTCAGTGGGAGTTTTTCCAGTGACTCTATTGGGTTTGGATCAGGTCCTTAGTTAGGGGACCCAGGTGGTCTGCAACTGACTTATAAAAGGTTTCAGAGTAGTTTGCATCCGAAGAAGTGGGCTGTAGTCCATGAAAGCTTATGCGCTAATAAATTTGTTAGTCTCTAAGGTGCCACAAGTACTCCTGTTCTTTTGACTTATAAAAGTGCATGCAGAGAGCACAGCTGCAGAAAGTGGAGAAACTGAACTCTTTTCTTTCCCTTTCAGCAAGGTCTCTCGCATGTTGGAGTGTACATGCAAGTAAAGGATTCACTACTTGGACCTAGATGTTATTATGTTCACAGTATACACATGGAGAAGCTAGCTAAAATCATAAATACTCTTGCTGGCAGGTTGCAACATTGCACTACTGTGTTTCTTAGAATTCAGAACGATAACACACAAGAACCCCAAAACAGAGGGACACCAAGTAGGCTGTTCCCTAAAGCAGAGAGGCACAACTCACCCCACCTTACTATCCACTGTCTTTCTGCTGATAGGCTTCACTATAGAGCTTCCTAGTCTGAAAGCTCCCCCCTCTTAAAGTGATAGCTTACAATTCCAATAAAGTCCTCAATACACCACATATCTATAATGGTTGAACTAAAACAAAAAACCCTTGAACGCTGGGGTATCTAAAGACGGGGATGAGATTCCAGATATACTTTGCCCCTTTCCTATTTTACGAATTTTGTTATGTTGCTTCAAAAAGAGGCACCTAAGAAATTAAACTATTCTAACTTACCCTAGCATGGTTACGGGGAGTAGAAGGGAAAGTTGCCGGCAGAAGAACACGAGGCAACAAAAGAAGATCTCGGCTGGATGATGTGGTGTCCTGGGTGGATCAAAAGGGCTATTCATTCACAGAGAGATTAGCAGCAGATCATAGCGAATGGACGACCATGATTGCAAACCTCCAGTAATGGAGATGCCACATAAGATGGAGCAGCCTAGGTCAAATTCTACAGGCAAGTCCAATCTCCTACAGTGGGAAATGCATGTGTGTAGCTGAGGGCAATATTTAACACTGTGTGACTTGCTCCTTTCTAAAGTAATGCAGTTGGTTCTGGCTTGATTCAAAAATATTGCCTCTGGAGCTCTTTTCTCTCAGAATAGAGGTATCAGGAAGTCATAGATTTTAAGGCTAGAGTGGACCATAATGATCCTCCAGGTTGACCTCCTGCATAGGACAGACCATCAGTATAAGTTCTATTTAACTTCTCCATTGAGGGGCCAATGCAGGGCACTAGGGTGTGGTAATATCCTATGCTTTTATTTCCTCAAGGCCTGGGTTCATGGAGGTAACAAAACACCCCATTAAATCGCTCTACATACAAGCAGGGAAGAGTAATTCACTCTTCTATACAATAGACTCAATCAATTGCCCAGCAAGACCTGAGTCAGATGTTTGGTACCTGAACCAAATACCTGAGGAAGGTGGGGTGAAAGGAGTCATGTGCTGGAGGGAGATACACAGTTACTAAACCAGAGCTAAACAAGATCTAAAGCAAGAGTTGGAAGTTATTAAAGCAAGTGGGAAATGCTGATGAGGGAAATTCTTCTTCTATTCAGTCACCCGACTTCATAGCAAATGAACCTTCTTTACCATCTGTGAAGGAAAATTTACTGGTGTGTTTTGAAGTGGCAGATGTTGAAGTAAGGTTCTAAAGTGGGAGGTGAGCTAATGAGATGGTTAGCCCCTATTCAAGCTGGTCAAGGATACTGAATCTTTCCTTTATGCATGGATAAATGTGAAAGCAAGAAAAAGGTAGTGTGTGTGTGTGTGTACCAGTGATAACTGGGCAAGGCTAGGGGAAAGATAATGATTCCAAAGAACTGAAAAGTACTAGAAAAATCTGCACTTAAAGCCACATCATGGTCAATGCAATAATCTATGGATCTATGTCAGTTTCTAATGATCAGTAATTGAGAGATTGGATCATACAATTGTACAATTCGTATGGGCTGTGATACAAAGTACACTGTAAGGGCCCAGTCCCGAGAGGTACTGTGTCCCGATATAAAATGCTGAGCACACAAAGTCCTCTTGGCTTGAGTGGGAGTTGAAGGTACTCAGCGCCCTGTAGGATCTGGCTTTGTAGTGACACAAAGGAGAATATAACCCACTGGATAGTTTTGCTGTAATGGTTTATAATGAGCTGTTTATTTTATCAGGGATATAAAACAAAACTTAGGGGGGTTCTCTTCAGTTATTTACTGCCCTGTTCATGCGCCCCTAGGAGCAATTAGCCTTTAGACACTGGGCTTTTCATTGCATCTTGACAACAGTGATTCATAAGTCTGCATTCTATTTTTCCCTTTCTTTCCTGATGTTGCTTTTCTTTTCTAGTCAGAAAACAGGTGTGGGAAGTAAAGGATGCAGAAAAAATATTTTTTGTTTGAACAGGTCAGACCTAAGAAAAGCAAGATCCTGGGCCAAATCCTGCTTGCCTTACTCACATGATTAGCCCCCCTTCCCCCGTTGAAGACAGGCATCCAGGATTTGGAAGGTGAACAGGATTTGACCTTTTATGTGCTTATGATTATTATAGCAAACAGGGCTTTAAAAACATTGCACAGTCCAGAGTCGCACCCAGGAATGACACAAGAGCAATCTCTCCTTTGGTCTTTTTACACTACCTGCTGTAGTCAAAGCAATAGTGGTTGGTGACATCCACCACTCCAGATGGGGGATCTCAATGAATGACTGGCCTCCCAATCATGCAATGTGATTCACTGAATCAAAGTCTGGTATCATCTTGGCCATTGAACGTATGGGTATATGTGGTAGGGCAAGGCCTGGACAAATTTTTGGCCCAAATACCCTAAAATCTGACCAACATGTCCTGAAGAGTCATATCTCAGTCACTTGTTAAGAGACAGGAAGTAATGGAGACAGAGAGCACTTCTGACA
Organism: Chrysemys picta bellii; assembly: GCF_011386835.1. Lineage (NCBI taxonomy): Eukaryota > Metazoa > Chordata > Testudines > Emydidae > Chrysemys > Chrysemys picta. The sequence continues at coordinate 192,179,831 of NC_088791.1, forward strand.
ACAAAGATTGCCTCCTGGGCATGTCTGGAGAACAACCCCCCTTTATGAACAGTGCACCCACCATGTTTCATTGCTTTTCACCCATAGCTTTTATTTTGTCTCAATAATGGTGAATAAGACTTTGGGGCAATAGGAAGCAGCAAATTAGACACGACTCTGCAATGAAATATGGCAGCAAAATACCAGTGCAATTATGGATTGCCCACGGAGAAGCATCAAATTACAAAGCAGGGAAGTGATAGTCCCGGATTATCCCCACCCTGCCTATCCTCTCTTGTATGCTGTTGGGATGTTGACTCCTCCCTCTGTTCTCACTTCATTGCCTGTGTGATACATTTTCCAAGAACCATCTTTGGTGCTTTCTCCCAAGCTGCCGCTAAGCCTGGGAGGAGCTCCATGTAAACATCCGCAATGCCACCATGTTATCCCTTATCTCCTCTGCTGTGATGCCTACAAGACACAGAACAGTGGGTAGGCAAGCTGGTGTGGTGAGATCGCTGCCCATTGTGCTGACCAGTTTCGTCTTTTTGTTTCCTTGTGTTGCCCCCATCTCATCCCCATACCCATCTGTTCTCGACAGCATTTCTCTTAGATTGTAAGCTCTTTGGGGCAGGAGCCATCTTTTTATAGCCTGTTAGTACATCACCAATGGGGCCGCCATCATTCCCACAATACAAGTAATACACGATAATAATAGTCCTCCTTTAAGTAGCTTTGGTGAGACTACGGGTGAAATATGACATTCACCTCTGGGCATCTCAACACCTTGGGGAGGAAACTAGACTTGGGCAGAATGAATGCCATGTCTCCTAAGTGAGAGATATTAGTATTCCAGGGAAAACTGGATGAGATTTGGCAGTTAGGAGGCATTGGCCATCACCTCTTGTGTCTGCCCCAAATGGGGAAATTTCCCCTCATGCAGAGGGACAGCACAAGGCCAATGCACCATTTCAGCCCTCAAAGTAGCTTTTCACTGCTACGTAGGCTGTATGGTGATCCCCCGTGCAGGAGTGAGCATCATCCCCTATTGTTAACCATGGTCTCCCAGTGTTCAGCAGGGAGGTAGGCTGTGTGGGGCATGCATGGAGCATAGCTTCCCAGCCAAAATGTACAAGCCTCCAGGGCACACATTGGGACCCTGCCTCACGAGCTACATGGGGAATATGGGACAGCTCCATAGGAACCCTGTTTCAGTCACAGCATGCTAACCTGCAGATTCCATAGGACAAGGGCTGTATTTCCTCTGTTTGTATTGCACCGAGCATAACAATGGCGTTCCGTACTCAGAGAACTATAAGATGGTGGAATAGCCTCCAAAAGAAAAGCCACAGATGCTCCCTCACTAAGTTGGGACACTTAAAACTACATTAGACAGAAGCTCTTTTACCTGCGTGATAGGAAGCAGTCCTGTGTGGCAGGGGATGGGCCATATGACTTGATATAACTTGTCCATCTCTATTTTTTTTTAATGACTCTCTGTTTTGTGAAGTCCTGAAATCGAGCATAACCCCCTCATAGCTTCGAAGCACGTTGTGTTTGAAAACACTGTATTAGCTTTTCTTTCTAATTTGTTTTATCCTCCTCTTGCAAACCCAAACAATTCCTAGACAGTGACTCGCAATGACTAATGCAGTCTGGGAGACTTCTAGGTGTCCCTGTAACTTAAAACCAAAAAACAAGCTCCCTAATTCAGTAGCTAGACATTCCATTGAAGACCTGTAGCTTCTGAGTTTTTATTTTCCTTCTCCTCAGGGTTAAACATGCTTTTATCTACAGCTTGTCTCCCTCCCACACAAAGCGATAATGTAAGATCTGCAGTAGTTTAAGACGAGCTGTAATTCAAACATTCTTTGGCTACGGTGCTGCCTACATTTTAAGTTCTACTGAACTGGGGAGCTCCCAGACATAGTTAAAAAAATGAAATGTGCTATGATCTTGCCATAAAGAAGGGTGGGAAGTAGTTTAGGCATGTTTCCAAATCATTCTACAGCTCTGCGAGACCCCAAACCTGTCGCATAAAGCAGGAGCAAGTTTAAAATACAGTTTTGGCACATTTACACTGCCATGGTTTAGCCGGGTTAGGAAACCAGGGTGTCATAAGCCAGTCTTCCAACATGGTAGAAACGATAGTGTTGTTGGAACCTTACAATGTAAACACTGTGAATAAGGGCCTCCCTATGCACAAGAGGATTTTACTGAGTTTATAGCCAGGCGTGTGTCGTCACCAACCATGGTTATAATGTGATTTTTAACTATCTGGGTGTACTGGGATGTTTCATGTCTGCTCATGAGAAGGGCTGTAACGTGATTTCCAGGCTTAAACCAACTGTAACACCAGCATCAGCCTCCAAATTTGCCAACATGTGAGACAAACCATGGAAATGTGTGACCAAAATGTGGCGCACACCTGTGCTTTGTTGTGTGTTGTCCCCATGGCTGACCGGATTTAATGGCGTCTAGTCTTTAATGGCTTCTAACCTGTTTTTAAGGAAGTTTTTTCTCACTGTTTGAATTAAACTTCAAAACTGGTTTATTATTTGATGCATATGGTAAGGAAACCTCCTTAACAACAGGCTTTATAATTATAAGCCATTAAAATCTGTCAGTCACAGTGTGACACGCAACAAAATGCAACAGCTCATTTGTCCGCCATGTCATTCCTCCTCTCACAAACAGTCCTTTGTCTCCATCACTTTCCCCACTTGGCTACAGCTCCCAGTTCTTTACCCGCTTCCTGCCATTCCCAAATCAGCCAGAGGCTGAAGACAAGAGTGCTCTTACTCCACTCCCAAAATAAGGTATCAGGAAACTACCTGGAGCGATCAGGGAACAGCAACGGTGGAGTGTTCTGGTGACAATGGCTCCTCTTGAAGCTCTCACCTTCCTTCTTATCTGCCCAGACAGCAAGCTAAACTTGGGAGGTGGAGGTGGAAGGCATAGGCAGCTCCTCAGAGTCCTTCCCAGCTCCACTTTTCCTTGGGATATACATGGGCAGCAGATGGTGGCTTGCAATGGCTCCTTCCATGTGCATGAAGAGGGAAGGTGCTGCCAACACACACCTGGGATCTGCACATAGTGATGTCACCACTACCACACGAGCCCGGGGGCGTGCTCCTTGGACAGTGTCTCTTCCTTCCACCCCCACACCAGTTGGCAGCTGATGCGGACTATCGTCCAAGCTGCTGCAGTCCAGTTTACACTGTCAACCTTAGCAATACTGTGGGACAGGGAGTCTCAAGGGGCTCCAAAGTGGAACTTATTGTGAAATGTGTTACAGTTGAAAGCTCTGGGTTGGATCCCCCTAGACTCATCTAGCAAGGCCTCACTCCCACCCACTCCCATCAACCTAAGCAAGCTGAGAGCTCCGCTCTATTAGCCTCAGTATTGTTTTCAAGAACTAAGATAAACATTTTCACTGAACAGTGCCCTTGATATAATAGTGTTTGCTAAATGGTGTTTGTTGCCTCCCTGCCTGGCGTATTTAAGTGAGAAACCAAATGAATAGATTCTCGGTACCTCACCCATTTCTCTACAAGTGCACTCACTCCAGTTGTGTGGCTTTTCTCAGGCAAAGGAGAAAAATCTTTGTGAGGGACTTTTGCTGAAATAGCAGCAGCCCAATACTAGTTGACCTGTGTTTGTGCTGAGGAAAGTGCTGCTACGGGGTCATACTGAACTGAGTTACCAGTAATTCTGTCAGATGAGCATGTCAGAGCAAGCTTCCATAGAACATGGTTCTGTCTGGAGTGTGGCTTGTATGGTTACTGCGCCCAGTAAGAGAGTTTAATGATCTGGAATTCGGAAACAGTTTCCCCTTAGTTCATGTTTCTGATCATAATTTTACAGTGATTACATGAATTATCACGTGAGGGACTGTGTGGTGTCTGACAAGGTATCATATAGCAGAACAGATTCTCTTTATACTGGCTTGTTTTGTAGATCTCATTGACAGCATAAATGAAGGCAAATCTGATATATACTGTACTGCACCTTGCTGTATGGAAGGCTGTATAAGAGGCTTAATTTGTATTATATAATATAGTGTATTGACAAATTTAGTGTGAAGCTACAAAAACATATTTTAAAATATATGCACAAATGGAAGATTTAAGATTGAACTTTCAGTCTTAGCTCTGTTGATCCACTTGATTCCCTGACATTAATGTTGCATTAACGCTAGTCGTTGGCATAGAATTTCTTCATTATTTTTTTTTAAACTGCCAATGCCCCTTGTGAGTTACATTATCTAGAACTATTTGTTTTGATGCTTCCTGAATTAAAGTACTGCTCAGCAGAGCTAGACAGAATGCATCCTACAATGCCAAATGAAGTGGTGAAAGAGATAAGATACTGTTGGAACACCTATTGAAGACAGGTTTCAGAGTAGCAGCCGTGTTAGTCTGTATCCGCAAAAAGAACAGGAGTACTTGTGGCACCTTAGAGACTAACGAATTTATTTGAGCATAAGCTTCCGTGGGCTACAGCCCATTTCTTCGGCTGCACAGAATGGAACATATATTGAGGAGATACACATACACATACAGAGAGCATGAAAAGGTGGGAGTTGTCTTACCAACTCTGAGAGGCCAATTAAGTGAGAGAAAAAAACTTTTGAAGTGATAATCAAGCTAGCCCAGTACAGTTTGATAAGAAGTGTGAGAATACTTACAAGGGGAGATAGATTCAATGTTTGTAATGGCTCAGCCATTCCCAGTCTCTATTCAAGCCTAAGTTGATTGTATCTAGTTTGCATATCAATTCCAGCTCAGCAGTGTCTCTTTGGAGTCTGTTTTTGAAGCTTTTCTGTTGCAAAATTGCCACCCGCAGGTCTGTCATTGAATGACCAGACAGGTTAAAGTGTTCTCCTACTGGTTTTTGAATGTTATGATTCCTGATGTCAGATTTGTGCCCATTAATTCTTTTGCGTAGAGACTGTCTGGTTTAGGTCATCATCATCATAGGACCTAATCACATCAGCCATGCCATCAGGGGCTCATTCACCTGCACATCTACCAATGTGATACATGCCATCATGTGCCAGCAATGCCCCTCTGCCATGTACATTGGCCAAACCGGACAGTCTCTACGCAAACAAATTAATGGATACAAATCTGACATCAGGAATCATAAGATTCAAAAACCAGTGGGAGAACACTTTAACCTGTCTGGTCATTCAATGACAGACCTGCGGGTGGCAATTTTGCAACAGAAAAGCTTCAAAAACAGACTCCAAAGAGACACTGCTGAGCTGGAATTGATATGCAAACTAGATACAATCAACTTAGGCTTGAATAGAGACTGGGAATGGCTGAACCATTACAAACATTGAATCTATCTCCCCTTGTAAGTATTCTCACACTTCTTACCAAACTGTCTGTACTGGGCTAGCTTGATTATCACTTCAAAAGTTTTTTTCTCTCACTTAATTGGCCTCTCAGAGTTGGTAAGACAACTCCACCTTTTCATGCTCTCTGTATGTGTGGGTGTATCTCCTCAATATATGTTCCATTCTATGCATCCGAAGAAGTGGGCTGTAGCCCACAAAAGCTTATGCTCAAATAAATTTGTTAGTCTCTAAGGTGCCACAAGTACTCCTGTTCTTTCTACTGAAGACAGCAAGTCTCTTCTGAAACAGGTGAAATTTACTGTACTGTTTTGTATCTGAAGAAAGATCTAGAGTGGGAGAGAAGATATAGGACTTCTTGGAAAGTTCTGATTTAATTAAGAAGCCAAAAACTTAATTCAATTGTTAGGCCTCCGCAGCACTTAAAGTTCTATTTTGAAGACTTAAGTGACCTAAGAGGTCTTGTGCTGGCCTTCTCTAGAAGGGTATGGAATTAAAAAAAAAAAAAAAAAAAAAAAAAGAGTAAGCATGTCAGCATATGACTGGCAAACTGTAAGGAAAATCTTTTTGAAATTGTGATTGATACCTTGCCAATGGCCTTTCACTACTGGAGTTACAGGCTATTCCCTTCCTAATAAAAGAACAAACCAATCCAGCGTGGTTACTTGTCAAACATTTTATTTGTCATTCACACTAATTATAATATTGAATTTACAGAAGAAACTGTGGTACAAAGAAAGAAAGAAAGAAAGTCTCCATTAGAACTAAGTTAGCAGTCCAGCTGCTCGGCATGCTAGTCATCATGAATTTTCCTGTAGCACTGGATACTGCCTTCACTATGTACAGTAAGTGTCTACTTTGACGTGGTATCTAGAGACATCTTGTAGTGGGGGAAATCTACTCCATTTTCTTTTTCTATCTGGTTAAAACAACAACAACAACAACAACAAATAAACCACCAGTGCTTAAAAGTTTCCCCTTCTGAAAAAGTTCAGGGTGACAGTTTTGAAGGAAAATGTGACCATTCCAGTACATTGCAACATCTGTTTTGTAAACATATCCAGTAAATGCTGAACAAATATACTCTGATGCTGTTCTGATAGGATCACATTTCCCATTGCGTTCTCTATCAGATTTACCATACAGTCATTTCAGACTGAAAGTTTCTTTTTTTAAATGAAGTCATAACTGTCACAGCCAGAAAACCACAAAGAACCCACAGTTTTTTGCACATTCATTTCTCCCCTACAAAAAAAAAAAAAAAAGAAGTGAAGTGTGTTTGACAGAGACCATGCTATAACTGTTTATAAAAGTGAATAAAATGTAGTTAATTTTGAAGCCTAAAATAACTAAGTTGGAAAGAAACAAGCTTCACTTCAGTATTTTGCCAACACAAGGATAAGTTCATTAAAAACATAGAAAAATTAAAAAAATGCAGAGTAATTACAAGCACTAACAATATTTTGCTATGTAGCTTTTAAACTCTATTTACATACATAAATACAAGTAAGTCTGTTGATGCAACTCTTCTACAATAAGGAGAAAAAAATGCCAAGTGATCAGTACTGACCAAGCTAAATTAACAAAAAATGTTATGATGCAGGTAAACAAGAAAGTATTTTGCTCAAATAAAAAATAATCTATTATTTCTGAATTTTCAAACAAATCAATGAAAAAGGTCACTCAGAAAATAATCATGAATGTTTCAAGGACACAGGCAAACCAGGACACATATCACCTATCTCAGACTGTGGGCCACTTTCTGGAAATTGCTTGTCTCCTTTCCAAAAAATTATTTATCATAATTATGCATGAAATCCTCAGTAGCAGTAAGACAGGATGGGCCTGACTGCCACTTACACGAAGGACTGTTCTGGCTGTGCAACGGGGGGCTTAGCGTGGGTATAAATGTAATTTACAGAGCAGTGGAAAGGGGCCTTCATGCAAATGAGAGTGAAGTCCTATATTTACTCAAGTCTAATAGTACTTTGACTGCTAAGCAGGGTTGTTTCAAACATGGCTACAAATTATATTTTGCAAAAGGAACATTCAAACCCAACCCTTGGGGGAAAATATGAATAATTGTCTATTTTAGTGGGATTAGAATCCTGAGCCATCTGCGGGGGCAGAACAGTTTGTAGGGAAATGGAACTGTCCTTTTAGGTTTAATTCAACAACGGGAATGATAAAACTGAATTAATTTAGAGAGGCACGAATACAGGAAATGTCTTGCTTAAGCTTCCTTCTTTCATCTGCTAAGTGCTTTTGTACAGTCTCAAAGGTATGCCACATATATCGTCCTCATCGTTTGTTGATGATCAAGACAATTCCTTAAAAACAAAGTACGTGGCTACTGGGCATGAAGGGGGGATGGTTTTCAAAAGACAGATGTGGTTTGTTTTCTGGCCAATTTATGATTTTTCAGGCGGACTTGTGTGGATTCTCCAGTAGTGCTACAGTCTAAGCAGTGAAGAAGGACTTTTTTCAAGGTCACTGGAGACAAGAGACACTGACTATGCAAAGTGTCACAAAGGCTCGTTAAAGTTCAGTGTGGACACTGTATTTTCAAAATATACTTTAACACTTTGTGTCTTCCACTTCTTTTGTTCTTAGCAAATTTAATATATAATTATGTTGAACTAAAAGGACAATGCCAATTTATGTATTTTAAATAATAAGAAAACTTTGAGCTTCTACTGATATCCTTTGAAACATTCCCTCATTTTCTGCATGAGAATAACCTTATTGACCATGTTAGATGCTTCAATTTGTAACTTGTTTTATTCCAAAGTGCTTCTGCATCTGACCAAAACAAAGAAGCAAAACCTAATATATATATATATATATTTATATAAAGAAAACTCGAAAAACAAATTGTTTTAAATAAGTCCAGCTGTTTTGCTGCCTGCAGCCAAGGATCTTTGTAATTCAAATCCTTTTAAATTTTTTTTTAAACATCAAACACTGATCTGAAGTCCTGCTTTCAAATACTCTTCTGAGCTGACCTGCAATTGTTTCACTAATTTAAGAGGTACATTAAATAACAATCAGATCATTTTGAATGCACACGTCAACATCAGCAGTTTGTAATTAATGAGTAGTACAACAAATGCATTCAGACCAAACACTCCAATAAAATAGTGCCTTAAAATTTACAGTGACATCTGATATGTTTGTGCTGTTAACGATGGGCAACAGTGATGATTCCATAATAGCAGATTAGTACTATTATAATGCATTTCAAATTTTCTACAGGACAGAATATTCTGTGCACCAGTTTTGAATATTCCTCTTCCTTCAGAACTATATGATCACAGAACTTTTAAACTCCACTTGTTTGATATCCTGGTTTCCAGTTGCGTCTGATAGCACTTTTCAGCTCCATTTACTTGTGATTTGTTAATTTGCTCTATTTTTTAGTACAGTGGTATGTACAGTGTTGTGGTGGAAACTTTGGGTGACATTCTGACCCCATTTAAGTCAATGGCAAATCTCCAATTGACTTAAATGGCACCAGGATTTCACTCTTGGCATGCCACCTACATGCTAGATTCTGTCCTTGAATGAATACTTGACTGCTGCTAAAGTCAATAAGAAGCCCAGGCAGGATCAATAGCAGAATATGGCCCTATATATTTGGTTGAAGAGAGATGCTTGACACCATTGTGTCTGCTTTACAAATTATATACTTCCACACTGCTGATCCTTCAAGTGACTGTTGGTGTTGAAAGACCAGCAGAGGAAAAGAATTACTTTATAGGGTTTCAAATGGCAAATTAAATAAATGGAGCAAAATGTAAACAATATGGCTAGATAACTAGACAACACGTTACCCATCGTTATCTCAGCCTTTTTTCAATGTTATAAATTTAACTTTGGCTGCTACCAAAAGAAAAGAGCATATTTAAATAATAATAGTATCAACAAATAAGAAAAGTCTAAACATCAAGCATAAATATTGAGGAAATCATAATAGTACAGTAGTTGAAAATGACCTAAGGCTGTAGCCATTGCATTACACAAAGTCCAAAAGAAAAAAGTTAAATTACCTCATTGAAAAGGGGCTGATTCTTTCAGTTGACAAAGCAATAAAGAAGCAAGCATGATTTAAAAAAAAAAAAAAGAAATCTTTTTGCAATATATAAGGTGCCAAAAAAGAAATAAAGGAAGTTAGATGCAAAGCAGGATGAGTTGCATCCTTAAAAAATTAATAATAATAAAAAAATCCATATTCTTTGGAATATATAACTTGGTAAAAAAGTCAATGTCCAAGATATAAAACTTCTCATTCACAGCATTGCTAAATCAGAAGCATTCACAGTTTCCCTCTGGGAATCTTCCTATACTTCCTTATAACTAACACGCCCATATGATTAACTAAGATTGTGTTAGATTTTAAGTCTTTAAAATTAGACGTGAACTAAAGCACTTTTTAGGACTTTGGGAGACCTCCAAAATCAAGGATGTTTGGAGGCCACTGGTGTGTCTATCTACCCACCTTCCCTATCTCTAGACCAACTTAAATGTTCTCCTTTCCAGAAGTTCAGCCCTTGAAAAAGGCTACTTTTCTGGAATGACATCCCTTCACTGATTGGCTAACACCATGACATCATTCCTGAAGTACTGACTTTTGGATCGTTTGCTTCTGAAAGTGATGTATAAACATGGCAGTGCCCACAGGCAAGAAAGGTATTTATGGGATACCTATGGGCATCAGCAGATAAAAAGCATGTTAGTCCTGGCCCATCTCTACTTATAATTAATTCAATATGGTCGCCATACTGCTTCTTCCAGCCTTGCTGTGGTGCCCATGTTGGTAGGGGAGTTGCTGTGACTACCTTCTGCCTCCACCACATCGCTTTGGTTTGGAAGATTGGGGTTGAGGAGAGTAGACCCTGTGGAAGCATTAGTGCAAGGAGGGAGGATACGGGGGGGTGACCGATCTCCCCCAGACATCATGGAGAACTGGTATGACCCTGCTGATGTTCCGTAATAGAGATGGTAAGAAGGTGAGCTGGTCTGAAATGGGCTACCTTGAGACTGAGAAGAACCAGGATATGGAGGAGGGAGATAAGTGTGATATCTTGTGGCAGTGGTCATAGCAGACATACCAATTCCTATTCCTGAACTGACAGGCGTTGGGGTGTAGGTGAATGCTCCAGGATAGTGCATACGAGGATCAGAAATTGAAGGAAGAGTGGAGAATGGGCGATCAATTCCCACCCTGGGATCACTGAATGCTGTTAGGTCAGAAGCACCTAGTTTTTGAGAGAAGAAAAACAAATCAATTTTAAATGGAAAGAACAAGATTTTAATGAGTCACGAAAGGACAATGCTTTCTCATGGTGGATCAGTGATAGGGTATTGATAACACTGGCTATCTGAAACTTTTGAATTCATTTCAGTAAAGGGGCAATTAAGAGGGATTACCCTTGCCCTTTAGGTTTTTATTTGTTTGTTTGTTTTCATAGCACTTACAGCCTACGCAATATTTACAGCTTCAGAGTGCTCTATAAACATTAACAAAATAGTCATCACAGTGCCCTCGTGAAGTAGAAACACAATAGTAACAAGTAGTTTTGGAGAGGGGGAAACTGAGACACCAAAGCTAAGTAATTTGCCAAGGACCACACATTGGCAGAGGTGGGACCTTGAATGCAGGTGTTGCAGGTTTTCACTCCAATGCTTAGTCTCTTGTTGTAACTGCCTTATTTGTCTGTCTTAAAGATCGAAAGCTCCTTGGAGCAGATTCTGTTTTTAGGTATAAATATGTGTGTTCTGCACACTACAACTAATAATAGTGGTCCACATTGTCTATCAACCTTACTGAAGTTAAGAAAAATCAGGCCTCTTTAAGGTGTCCGAAAGTTGGGCACTGAAAAATGGAGTCTCCTGAAATCATTACTGACTTTTGAAAATCTTGGCTTTAGGAAGTCAATAAAATGACATCTATTGCAGATTTGTTTCCAAGCAGGATACTTTGGGATTAAAAGACTGAAGTGGTTTTTTTTTAAATGGAAATGTTTCACACCTGACTGAGCTGAAGATCTGATATGACAGCTAAACTCTGCTCCCATTGGTTTAACACAGATGAAAGTGTGCTCCCGCCCACCATCGCCTCCTCCAAAGGGATTAAACAACCTGAACAGATAATGGCCTCCTTAAAAGGGTCTTCATCCTGACTCAGATGAATGGAAGCTGTCAGTCCTCTGATGTGGCAGCTATGTATTATCAAAATAACAATAATAAGAAAACTTTCCCAAAAACAACCTTTTCAGACAAGGGGTGGATACTTTATGAAAGGAGTGTGTGTGCAGAAGGAAGCACTAGTATGTGGAAGAAGGAAAACAAAGCAGTCTGCTCTGACTGGATTGAAAGGTAGAGCAGACATACTACAGTGTCAGGTTCTGAAAGCTTGTCATAGCCAGATTTCTTCAATGGGTTTCTAAACCTTTCTTAGTTCCTTAGGGTGTTTTGGTGTGCAAGTGTGGGTTTTACTGGGGGAGTTACAATGATACAAAGAGATATTTTATGTTAATACGGAAAGTGTTTAAAATATAAATAATATCCCACAAACAAAAAACTTAATTACAAACCAGTTAAGGTTGCCTGAAGGCAAAACCCACCCAACTAGACCCATGAAAGCAAGGAAACTGCAAGTGAAAGAAGCACTCAGATATCACACTAACTCTGGTCACTGACAGATTCTGCATCTCCACAGAGAAACCACTTCCACCTCCAATAGATAAACAAATTACACTCCCCAAATTCATCTGATGTGCTGTAATGTAAAACCTTTTCACCAATCTCACAGTTTCCCACAAAAAATAACTCATCATACAGTAACCTCGTGTGCGTATTTCTATAGTAACTATAAGTGAATTTCCTTGCGGTCAGAGTTAAGGTTTTGTAATACTGTCTGAGTGAGATGAACTCAGGGCACGTGGTGTATTTCTTTATCTGTTGGAGTTGGAAGTGATTTTCCTGTCAGTGATAATGTTATGATGGCGTGGTAAGGGAAGATGAAAGAGTGTTCCCTTTACATAGACACCTATACGCATGTACGAACTGGAAAAAAATGAGGGCAAAATATGTCCTTAAAAAAAAGAGTTTAAATTAGTTTTCCTAACTTCTTTAACACACACACACACACACACACACACACACACACACACACACACACAGTATGTTAAAGCTGGTCAAAATGTTTGGTTCCAAAACAATTTTCAACCAAAAAATGTTTTTTCATTTGTAAATAAAATCTTTCCTGGACAATTTTAGTTTTGTTTGAAAATTTCTGGTTAGTCAGCAAATTATTTTTTTCCCAGTTTTTTCTTTTTTCTTTCTCACTTTTTTTATTTTGCTCATGGAAAAGGAGGCGATGGGAGGAAAAAAAGGAGAGAAAAAGGGAGAAAAAACAAAAATAATCAAAACATTTCATTGCTTTGGTTTTAGCTTGTCAATGAAAAACAAAACAAAAACATTTCACAGAAGATTTTTTTTAAATAAAGTTTTAATTGTCTACAAAAATCCATTATCAATTTCCAGCCTGCTCTAATATCTAGCTGTCCCCTAACCTTAACAAAATAACCTATTTCTACTGAGAAGCCCAGATAAGGATAGGTAAGTGATTAAAAAGTGCATAATTGAAAACAGTATTTTTAAGCAGGTACAACCCACTATAAGTCCAACAGCAGCATAGACTATAGGCCATTCAAGGGGTCCCACCTACTCCAACAAGGCCAACATTTGCTGCCAAGGGGTAAAGTTCCAAAGAGCTATGTAGGAACTTTAGTTGTGTGGCTCCCATTCATTTAAAGAGAATTCATGATGGTGAACACCCAAATGTTGGTTCAAGAGGTGGGGGTTAATGTCAGCAGATGGACTGCGGTAAATGATACAAAACCAGGTGATAAGTGTTCATTTAGAGATACATTTTTATGTTGGCCTGTAAAGTTCTGCAGTGCAATTCGACAGAGACATAACATAACACAGTAAAACACAACACTTAAAATGTCAAAAAAACCACCATCCTCTGTTCAGCTCTAAGCCCCTAATCTGCTGTGATCTGCTCTGAATTTAGTGTGAGGGAAGGAAGCAGAGATTAAACATCCGCAGCATTCATTTCTTGGCAGATATTGCAGCACTCCAGCTTTCTAAACTATTTTTATAGTTCTGCATATCTCCCATTTCAAAGCAGCTAAAATTAATTTCTCTTCTGGTTTTTGACAATGACATTCTGGATTTCCCCATCACTTATCCAAAGCCAAGTAAACACTTGAAAACTTTTTCTTGCAGACTCAAAATGTATTTCATCCTGATTTGAGTAAAAAGGTAACAAGATGCTAAGAAGCTCCAACCACTGGTATCACTGTGGTTTGGAAACTGCCACATGGCTACGGTGGTACCTGTTTAGTGTGAATAACTTTTAGATACTTACTTGAGAGTCGGCTTGAGAGTTCCGCAGTGAGGGATGTCATTCCACTAGCTCTCCCAGGTGAAATTGGAGTGGCAGGGTGCACTGAGGGCGTGGCGATTGATCCCAAGTATTGGTAGGACTGATCATAGGACCATGGAGGAGATGGCTGTACTTGCCTTGTATCTGCAAAGGAAAAGAAGTATTGAGAGAGAGGTTATTTTTAGCCTCTAAACACCGTGATCAAACATAGGAACTGAACCAAATGGTTTATACAGAAACTTATCATTTGCTTCAATTCACAATTTACTTCAAACATTCCCCTTTGTTAAGACACCTTCAGATGAATCGCTCTTTAAAATGTTATTTGTGCTGCTGTGATTTTTGATCAGTTGAAGCTTTTTGATAATTCACATTGATGGTGGTCAGGGAAAAGCGGATTAAGCTTCCCAAGGTGAAAGTGTCAATGCACAAACTGTTCATGGTTGAGGTACATTAGTATTTCAGTTGTGCAGTGTTGTTGCTGCTGTGCCACAAAAGTAAGACTCACATGTCACTGAGTAGAAGACAGCCATGCTAAATTGTGACAATTTAGACTGGGATTTTCAAAGGATCCGAAGGGAGTTAGGTGCCCAGTTCAAAAGGATGTGGGTGTCTAATGCCCTTCGGCTTACTTGAAAATTCCGGTCTTAGTTCTGTGACAATTTATTTTGTTAGAGATAGTGATTACAGTGATTACGGAAGGTCTGTTACTAGAGATGAATGAAACTACTAGAGCTGGATGAACTTCAGAATTAGGAGTTCTTGTGCAAGCCTCTTGGAACTGAAAAATTGGAAAACAGGATATTTCATGATTTCTGGTGCTTCTAGGTGAAATCTGGAAATGCAAACAGTTTTTTTTTTAATAGAGAAGAAAGTTAACTGATTATTTTTTAGCCTCGGAATGAATTTGGCTTAAGTATGGGGTCAAAGATTTGTAGCAGGGATGAGGGGCAGTATTTATATTCGTCCAAAGCAGTTTGTCCATCGTAGGAACCACCTCTTTTTGCCACGTGAGCGTCCACATCTGGAACTGCCATTTTCCCCATCTGCACAAGCTGCCTTTTTACTTTCAGGAAAAAACACAAAGCAAGAATGGAAATTGTCTCTTTTTTCCACAAATCTGGGGTTTCTCACTAGTTTCCCCAGCAGTGAGAATTTTCTCCGACCGCTCAAACTGACTAATTGTCTCTTTGAAAGAAGCAAATATCAGAGTGGCAAAAAGCTGATACTATGCACAGGATGGATACCAGCATGGAAAGAAATGCTCTCAAGTTCGAGGTGAAGGACATAGAGCTTCCATAAGAAACCACATTTGGAGGTTTGTTGCGAATTATGGAGATGAGATTTATATTTTGTTTCTTTCATTTGTTTGGAAGTGGAGATTTATCCAAAAGCAGAGTGGAGTAACCTGGCCTTTTTAAAAATTACTTGTAAGGCCACTTGCAGATTAAACCTACTAAATCAGTCTAGTCCCATTGATTTCAATATGTCTATTCACCTGAGTACTAGGATAATTGGATCCTGGAAGGACCAACTCTAGCAGGGAAACTGTATAGTTCAGTCTTCTTGCCCATTCAGTCGTTGGTGAATCTGCTGAGAGTGCTATCCCAGAAGCCAATTTTCGTTTACCTATTTTATCTGAAGGGTTTTCTAATACCCACACCACTGCAGAAGAAGGTCCCTAGTGAGCTTCCTGGACTCTCTGTCTTTCTTCCTTCCTTGGAGGGAGGAAGCTCCACTTCATTTGTATTTGCTTCTTTTTTCCTTCACCACCATTTCCAGTTATGGTAGGAAAACTATTTCAAAGAGGGAAGGATCTTGTAGCATGCCCTAAAAGTGGTCATACTCTGAATTAGTCTAATCTGCCCTGGAAGTTTGTTTCACAGAGGAACCCCCATGACTCAGCATACTTATCTCCTGCTCTCTGATGCTCTATCTTGGCCTGTAGGTATTGAAAAAGAGTGAGGAAGGATCTCTACCTATGGGAATTGACATGTGAGTGCCTTTGGGAAGGAGCAGCAGCTACCTCTCATCATTCTGTGGCTCTTCATGGAGAGGAATGATAGGAGGCATTGTCATACCACCTATTCCAGTTATGCCATGTAGATGGGTCAGCACCACCTTCTCACTGATTGTGTCTAAAACAGAAGGAGTCAGCAGTCTGAAGACTGAAATATGAACTCTACCCCTCTTTTAATGCCAGTACAACTGCCTCAGTGCTGTGCCCTAGCCAGAAACCCAAGAGTGGTATATTTTGTGATGCAAGCACATGCCCATTAGCAACTGGACAGAGGCTACCAATATATTTGATCTAGCTCATTCAAGATCCACTGTCAATTACTATTGACCTGAGATGGATTTGAAGCAGTGACCGAGAGATGAAAGGCTCTGTATCCCACTACTAACCCCATAGCCCATCTAAGTCTTCATCAAGTAAAAAAAAATCTAACTGCCAAAAATCAACCTTATATTTTGTTACTTGAATTCCCAAACACATAATTTTCGTTAATAGTTGTCCTAGAATGCTTTAAAAATGAAGAGCTCTGATTGGTTAACAAATTGCATACCATTCAATGATGCTAATGCAGCATAACCACAATACCTGGGTTAGAAACTCACTGACCCCATCCGCCTCTTCCTTCAGTCATTTACTACCAAATAAAGCAATGAAAATAGCACTGGAAAATTCTGTAGGTTTTTTTTTGCCGGGGGGTGGTGACTTCTGCCACTGTTTCAGTATTTAGGGCTTCGTTCAACTCCCACGAAGGTCAATGGGAGCATTTCCACTGACTTCAAAGGGAGTTGGAAATATTTCTGATATCCTTCTTTCTTTAGGACCCAATGGTGAACTTTCAGTTTATCTTAACTTAAACTGGAACCGCAAACTGCCACAGTTTAAAGAAATACAATCCCCCCCCCAACTCACCATTCTCTTCCCAATCAGAGTAAAGATTTAAATGTTTCAAAATGTAGCAACCTGGTGTGTGTGTGTGTGTGAGACAGAGAGAGAGAGAGAGAGAGAAAGTTAAATGTATGAAAACCTGCTTTAAAAAAATCTGAGTTTCTTCCCAAACTTCAGAGAAAATAATAGGGCCTTTAGGGCCTTTGGGGTCTTAATGCCAAATAGGATTGCAGAATTATTTAAAAGGAGAGCAAAACAGCATGAAGTCAGTGGAGCTGAAGCTGTTTACACCAATCTGAGGATCTGGGCCCAATTCTTCCTGCATTTCTTCTATTAGCATGTACTTTCATTTCTGCTTTTCATCATAGGAGAAAATATATTTTAAAAAATGAAAACAGTTACTAATTGCAATAAAACACTCCAGGGCAATAATTACAGCACTGTAATTCACACCTTGCTGTGTAGTCACTAGCTCTCAGGCTCCTGTCTACCAAGCTATTAAGCATGATGTATTGGACCATCTTTCATGCCTTGTCATGTTGTAGTGCCATGAAAAAGTTGTGGTGTTTGGTTTTTTAAAAAACACCCTCATAATTAAACAGTGCCAATGTTGTATACTGTTTAATGATTAATCAAATAAGCTTTGGTAAAAGACTCAGGTAAGAGGGTTAAAATCTCTTTCCCATATTGCTTCTTGGGGTCTCATATATAGCATTTTTCTAAGGATTGTTGCAGTGGAAAATCAAAGCCTAATTTGCAGAAGGTTGGCATCTTCACAGAATGTTGATAATTCTGCTTTCTGACCTGAGATTTCACTGTCAATGGTTTGTCAACAGGTGGTGCTGGAGAACTTTTTGCACTGCCCCATAATTGTTAGCACATATTCCAGCTAATGTGTGCTTGGCACCAAATAATTGCACTACAGAAGTATCATGCCTCAACAGTAGTGATTTTCTAGTACTGTATGACCCATGATTGCAAACGGTAGTAAGGTTGGCTTTGAGCCCACATGCAAAATGCCATGCAACTATCCCAAGAACTGTCTAAGCCATTTATATAATACTTGTAACACTCTTTAGTCCCGTACAAACCACAACACCTCTGGTGCAGTTGCTTTAAGTACAACTGTACTCTGAAAAGTGACTGTGTAAAGGTAGTGTCTTCTTACTTAGCAGATCTGTTCCCTGTGGGTATTCAGTTTCATTTGCTGACTTTAGGGACTTTTTCTCTTTTTTTACTGTTTGTTAGCACTGCAGAACAAGAGTGAGCAAATACCTGCCAGGCAATGGAGTTGCACAGATATAAATCAAGGCCAAATTTGGCCTACAGAACCTTTATTAATGGCGAGGATGCATGAGGAGGAGAGAACTCAGCTTGGCTTCAGAGCCCAAAGTGATTTTGTGGGACAGTCATTAAAAAACCTCCCAAATAGCTTTTTACCTGTAAACTGAGCACACATGGCATAGAAATCAGTGAGACACAACACACACAGAGCTCCATGATGCCATTTCTATAGAATCACTTTTCAGAGCAGATTTACACTTCAAAATGCACAGCAAAATAAAGCGAGGTGCTTGGTGGTGTAAATCAGCACAGTTCCACAGACTTCCATAGAACTGTGCCAATTTACCCAAGCTGAGGATTTGGCCCCTTTGTTGTGGTAGAGGGTGGGGTCTGTTTTATTCACCCACTCATTTCTAAGGTAAAAAAAGATCTTACAATCTGAAACTTCTTAATCTTTGTGGTGTAAAACTAATTCCTTAAAGAGATTGGAAGTTTTAAGTTTAAGTGGTCAATCAGATATGGAAATCAGATGGCTGGTACCACTGTGCCTATGAGAATGAAGAGAACTTGCTTAATGATTATGTGAATTTCTGTCTTGTCTGTGGTTGGTAGGATACAATCTGCCTTTGGAGCTGGTTTGTGCCACCATAGTACAGAGTGAGACAGCACTCAGTGTGTCATTGCAGATCAGACATTACAGTCTAATCTTAGCCAAGTGGAGCAGTGTGAGCCAAATCTCACTATGACATAGTGTGTTTACTGGAAGCTTCAGCAAGGAGCTGCAGGATGTGAGTCAGTACTTTATGGTGCGAGTCAGGATTGAGAATGATGCATCAGTATTCAGCAAGGTAATAGGTACCCCCTTGACTAGCTTTGGGTGCATTTTACCTGGAGGCCCCTGTCTAAACTAGGGTAAATTCCAAAGGCAACACGAGAAAATAATGTTTCATTCCCACAAACAATACATACCTAGCTAAAAAGTCTTATTATCTTGACGTCTTGCCTTCCAGAAATGATTTTACAGCACAAGGGTCAATGGGTAAAAGGGAGTCACCCACAAGTATATACAAGTAGCAAGCAGTTGCTTAGCCAGATATCTGTATCAGTTAAAATTCCATAATAACATGAGTCAGACAAAATGTGAAACAGCCTCTGCAGTTGCCAGCCATTTCTCTCAAGTTGCAAAAATGTCTGTCAGTCACATAGTGTCAAGCTTTGCAATTCCTCCATCATCCTGGCTAGCACCTTAACGGGAACATCTGGCCCAAAAGATGGGATGAAAGAAGGCTGGGGTCCCATCTCAATGGCTAAGCAGGGGCTTACTAATGTCATCCCAGAGGGAGATAAGAAATGACTAGGGCCATCAACTACTTTACAAAGCTTCACTGACTCCAGTATTCATTTGCTTTTTCCCCACCGCCTTCATGATTTGCCAAACTTTCCAAAGGGAAGCAGTTCTCATAGTGCGAATTTCCCTCTCTGCCAGTGTGAGTAAGTCAGGAATGGTCTTGATTAGACACGTTCATTCAGAGAGGTTTCTTGCTGAACGGGGCAATGGGCTGAGAGGAGGGAAGTTTTAGGCCTCAAGAAAAAAATGAAGACATTTTGCAAAGTTCTTTTAATTTTTTCTCTCACTCACATTCCTTTCTCCGCTTCATCCACTGCCACCCTCATCATCTTCCATCTTCCGTTTACTCCTTCCAACCCCAGGTACACAAAGGACAGACTGGGGCCCTACAATCTTGCACTGATTTGACCTGATCTCCCATCCAGCAGCATGACCAACATGGCTCCATCACTCTCTCCCCTTCCTACCAACTTGGGGCCCAACAAATCACAAAGACAAGCCTTAAATCCCAGCCTACAGCAGCACTTTGGAAAGCTGTGTCACCTCTCAGCAGCTGAAAGGATTAGTTAGTGGCTTTGAGAAGGTAGCACTTTCCAAAGGGCAAGGTCATCGCTGGCAGCAGCAGACACACAAGGCAAATATTCTAACGCTTCTCAGTGCTGGAAGATGAGGAACTGGAAAATTACAGAGCAAACTGTAAAAATTCCACCCTCAGCTATTTCATTATACAGGGTGCTTCCCCTGAGCATGACACATGGTGGAAACTACTAGGTTGCTCTGTCAAACCACAGAGCCATTTCCCAGTGTAACAGTGAGGAGATGTTTGGGATTCATGGAAGTGGGCACAAATTTTAGAGACAGAATTTTTAAAGCCACCTAAGGGCTTGAAAATTGGAAATGAATGGGAATTGGGCATCCAAATCCCCACTGCGGCTTTGAAAACCTCACACTAGATTTGCAATGGTTGACAATGGGTCTTTTGGCTGAGAATTCCAGTGGCTGCCACCACTCCATTGTCTTTACATGCTCAAAGTTGAGCTGTCTGTTCCACATCAACTGCACTGCCTTCCTCCGTGGGAGCCGCAAGATAACACCCCCCCCCTTATATACACTTCACGGCTCACTGTTGGCTTGAAATCTCTGATTGTGTGGAGCCCCCAGATTACCTCCTGTAGCCCTTCCACTATATGAACTGGTGTAAATGAAGGCCACATTGGGCTATGGTGCACATCATGTTTTCATGGCACTGCCAAAGCTACTCACTCTTCATAAAAGGCACCTTCAGCACTGGCCTCATACCCCAATATTTACTTTTATTTCAGCACTTCTGAGGTTTTGTGAAATGTTCAAACTGTCAAGGAGTTCTAGAGGAGTCTGAGCCTCATCTCCCATGGGACCATGAAATGCATGCAGCTCCACACAATTCCTGCAGTAGCATCAGTTCCTTAGGTTTTAGAGCACAATATGGGCTAGAGTGGCAACCTTTTAAAAGGTTACTCTTAATTGCACCATATTAATTTACCTTTACTGCGGTTTTTGTGGAATTCCCTACGCTTATTATTAATTATTATTATTATTATTCCAACAGTTGCCAAAATATGCTGGGTGTTCTACAGCTATGTAAGAAGATACAGTCTCTACAAAGTGGGCAGCCTATAATGTGAGAGACAAAAAAGAAACACAAATATTGGGGAGGATGAGACACAACAGGCCAAGGTGATGGCTGGAAGTTCTAGTGATAGTTCTGCTTTTGATTTATTTTCTGTGTATCACCAGTCCCCAGCTTCCCCCCTGTGTAGCACTAATTTGTCAGTTAGCTACTTTCTTTTAGGCATTGCCGCAGAAATGAGTCTTGAGGAGGCAAATCCCGCAGTGCCTCTAACTACTGGGGATCATAATCCTCCAGTTTTTAAGGCGCCCCACTGCAATTTTGTAAAATAACACATGAACAATTCCAACTGCTTCTTCTTTCAAAATGGGAGGGACAGGGGATGTCACTGGGCGGCTGGCCCCAGTAAATGAAGTAGGTCCAGAGCCCTGTGCCAGAGCAAGTTCTCCTATTTGGCCGATTAAGACCAGGATTGCAGCTGGAGGCTAAAAAGGATCAAGGAGAGACCCAGTGAAGTCCCTGAAGGAAGTTAGGAAATACAGTCCCAGTGAGTCAGAGCAGACTGGTTCAGTCAGAGGCAGGTGAGAGCTGCCAGAGGCCAGAGGGACTGGAGAATGTCCCGGAAGGAAGCAGAAGGTGTTTTCAAAGCAAAGGAAAGCAGCAAGGGGGAATTGCTGACTGGTGTCTTCAAGCCAGAGAGTAAGGGCTGGAAAGGGCTGAAGGCAGGAAGAGCAGCAGAGGGAGATGCCTGCTGGCTCTGAACCAGAGCCAAGGGACAGAGAGGGCTCAAGGCAGGGGTGCAGTGGAGGGACTTACCCGCTGACATCTCCAGGGCTGGAGAGCTGGGCCCAGAGGCACCATGAGAAGTGATGCTCCACTGGTTAGGATGCTCCCAGCATAGAGGCTGAGGGGTTCCCACTAGGAAAAGCAGGGGTGCATCCCAGCTGGAAGGGTAGGGCTGGCTCTCCTGGTACCAGGACAGGAGAGGACTAGGCTGAGTGCTGGGGTGTAGTGAAGGAAGCTGGGGCTGTGGTGGAGAGCTGGGGCTGAGGTGAGAAATGGCAGGGTTGTATGTTGCTCTTACTGTTTGGACTATGTTGGGGGACTGCTGGTTTATGGTGTTCGGACACGTTCTGTTATGATTTACGGGCACAGTTCTTTTGGAATACATGAACTCCATACAGGCTACGTGTATATTTGGGCAGATGCTTTGGACTATTTCTGGGGACTCAGAAGGAGGGAAAACTAAGGCAGGTGTGCTTGTCACATGAGGGCGCTCTGGTAGGGCTGCCCTCTTACAGAAGGGAAAAAACAAGCACTCCCTAACAAAAAGAACAGGAGTACTTGTGGCACCTTAGAGACTAACAAATTTATTAGAGCATAAGCTTTCGTGAGCTACAGCCCACTGCTTCGGCTGTAGCCCACGAAAGCTTATGCTCTAATAAATTTGTTAGTCTCTAAGGTGCCACAAGTACTCCTGTTCTTTTTGCAGATACAGATTAACACGGCTGCTACTCTGAAACCTGTCACTCCCTAACAGTTTGTTTTAACTTGTTTCACTCTATTTCCAGGCCATGCCAGCAAGTGAATGCTGCAAAATAGCTAAAATGCAAAAAGGATACCAAAGGCAATGGAAGAAAGTACTTGCTGAAGGGATCTCCCCACCCCCTACATTCTCTTATACTGCGGCTTAGGGCCTCCCTAATGAACTGTCCAAGCTAGAAACCGAGAACAGCTTGCATGCTGTATTGTACTGCCAAATAAATACATAAATAATAATGATGGAATGCTTATGAAATAGTGATTGTCTGGGGGCCCCTGGGAATCTTCTGCAGTTCTTCTTGCTAACCTGCTGCCAACACTGGGAGGCGCAACAGAGCAAGCACCGAACTGTGAAAACTGATTTCACAATCAATGTGTGTGCTGTTCTAGCAGGTTAGTACATAAGCTGCTCAGATGAAATATAAACCATCTCTCCCACTGAGTAAGCACACACTTTCTGGGCTGGCGTCACTGTTGCTTTGAAGAACATGACTGCGTTATGTGCAAGCGGCAGAGTCTCACAGTGCCAGCGACACACAGAAATCAGAAAGCTGAGTTTTGTAAATTAAGGATGCATTGTTCTTTGTCTTCTGAGGTATGACTCACCCTGGAGAGTGATTTATTTATTTATTCAAAAAACTTGATTCCTTCTCCGCCCCCCCCCCAATCTTCCTCACTCTCCAAAAAAGAATATTAACAATGAGTGAAATCAAAGAATTCAACCCTGACCTTCCACTTTTTTGGCTTCTTGTGAAAGGCACTCAAGCAGACTCTGGCATGTTGCAGTTTTCCCCCCTCCCTGTCCTCAAATTCTCTCCTAGAGCATAAAAAGAATTGCTAGGAAATCACAGCTCTAAGAGTCGGGAGTCAAAGAATACCTTGGCTACCCTGACAGCTTCACACAAGCTATTGCTATACTCTTTATAATAAGCCATGGCATATAACTGACCCTTAGTATTAATTATTATTATTATTTGTAGTACTGTAACTCCTAGGAGCCCCAGTGGGCTAAGCACTGTACTAACACAGAACAAATGTTATTATTGGCCCACCTTTCAGCTCCACTGCTTCAAACATCTGTTTATCTAGATACTGATATGTTCCTCATCATTGTAGAATTTTAGCACCTCACAAATGTTAATGAATTTATCCTCACACCACACCCATGAGGAAGGACAATATTATTATAATCCTCAGTTTTACAGACAGGGAACTGGAGCATACAGATATCAAGACTCCAGTTCAGCAAAGCACATAAGTGTGTGCTTAAATGCTTTGCTGAATCAAAGCTTAAGTGAATTGCTCAAGGTCTCTCAGTCTGTAGCAGAGCCATCTAGCTAGAGTACTGGTTCAGTGCCCTAACCACAATACCATCCTGTCTCCTAGTGAGTACTACAATATTTTTCTTGTACAAGAGAGGGGAGATTCAAGGAATTCAACAATTGCCTTCTGGTGCCAGTCCATGGGGAATGGTGGAGGAGGAGTAGCGGTGTGGTTAGCAGAAGTGGTGTTGCTCTGATTTCATACCTCCACCATGCTGTGCCTGCTCTCAGCAGCCCTTGGCTAAGGGTCACTGGAAATGTAATTTGCCAGTGCCAAACCACTAAGACATCTTCTTGAAAGGTCATAGAAGGATTTGGGAACTTGTGTTCGAAAGGATAGTCATGAAGGGATACAGCCTGGTTTTAATGCATGTGGAATTGCCTCCTATTTCTATATATGTGTTTGAAGACCATTTAATTTGAGGTTGGACATTGCTTAGAGGAATTATTCCCCTTGGAAATAAAGAGTAGCAAGGAAGCAAGTAACCTCAACGAGTCTGTACAGACTGCCGTGGGTCACAGTAACAAAGGAATGACTACAACACGGCATCAGGCATCTCACAGGTAGCTCCTAAAGATGTGAACTAATTACACCATATTAAAGTTCTCTAGCCCACAGATAAGCAAAGACCCCTTCCCAATCTCATCTTTCATACCTTCAGCACTTCTCTCTTCCCCTTTCTCCACATGAAAGCTGCATAAGAAAAAACCTGCTCTCTGGAGTTTGCAGTCATTTTATCCACCACAAAACTCTGACCTTGATGTGTACTAATTAGGATTAAAATAGACTAATAATACAGGTTGGCAAGGTGGAGCTTTGTCAGTATAAAAGAGGCCTTTGAAGATAACAGCCATTTACACTTTCATGATCTCATCCCTAGTGCTCAGAAGAGAGAACATAAACTAATAATGTGGAATTCATCTAGGGGCATTCTACACACAGCAGCAGAATATCATGTCCCCCTCTCCCCCGACTTTTATTCAGGATGGCAAATTAAATCTGCCTGGATTCTTTTAAATTCCAACACAGATTATGATTAAAAAAACTTTTGTTAATAAGCAGACCTCTGATGATCTAAAGATGCCCTGGTTCATTTTATTGACTTAGAGAAAGTAAGTGACATATCAAATGCAACCTTCACACTTTAACAGATGAAGTCACCTTGAGAAAAATGATACCTATCACAGTAGTATGAAACCTCTCTCCAGAGTACAGCTTTGATTTACAAGGTGAAGTAAGGTCTCCATCATGTGAACATATATTTTTAAAGTTACTTTGGCTTAGACTGTACCGTGGGTTTTTTAAAGTAGATAACTGAGAAACTGTTGCTCATTAAAGTACTAAATGAAGTGGGTGACTTGTGAAGAAAACAATAGCTCTTGAAAACAATATTAAAGTCTCTGCTTTTCTAAACACTGAGCTAATGATTTACATCAAACTGGTTTACAGAAGATCTGCAAAGCTGAAATGAAAAATGAGTTAAGCCCAGAAAAATGTGCTGAAAGCCCCAACTAACTGGGCTGAAGGACACATTCAACCCATAAATACATTTAACATACCTTTTAAGAAATGCTTTCCTCTCTCTGTGAAATCCTCTGGCACTTCCTGTTTAGTTGAGGAATGCATCTTACTGTAACATTGTGGATATCAGAAATTCCATGCAGCCCTATGGCACCAGTGAAGTCACAGAAAGCTGTATCTTGTGATTCTTTAGGCAATCAGAAAATGCCAGAGGATTTCATTTAGAGAAAGAAAGTAGTAAAAGAAAGGTAAGTGAAAATTTAATGGCCTCCCGTCCACCCCCAGGTCATATAAGTGGGGGTATCAGCACACGTATCTGGGTTTAGTTCAAAGTTAATGTTAACTTTGCAATTCACCTTTCAATGCTTGCTACATTGACTAATTTCAGATCAGGACAAATCTAAATCTGAAGGAGAAGATATAGGCTGTAAACTTTGAAGTCCAAGTGTGGGATTCTCAAAAGCACCATGGAGTTTATACTCCTAAGTCACTTTTTGAAAATCCCATCCGAAGTGCACAAAACGAACCACGTGCACAAGTCTTTGTAGGACTGGAGCCATTGACCAGCATCTGCAAAGTTAGGTGCCTAAAGATAGGCCCCCTAAATATGTGGCCTGAGTTTCAAAAGTTCAGAGCACTCTTGGCTCCTCCTGACTCCAAGTCACTTGTAGTCATTTCTTCTCTTAGCAATTTGATGTCAGTGGGAGCTGCAGGGCTCTCAAAAACAGGCCATTTAATATAAGTGATGAGATACGGATTTGTGCTCCTAACTGTAGGTCCCTCCGTTTAAAAAAGAGTGGCCTTCATTTCCATTTTGTGCCCAGGTGGTATTACAATAGACTAGGGAATGAAAATAAATTTACATATAGCTGGAACTACACAGTACAATGAAAGGAAAATTGCAATATAATATAAAACAATCTTCAACTTAATATCTGATTACTATTTACTAACAAATGTTGCAAAATGGCACATATGAAGAAATGAATAATTAACATTAGTAATTAACAAGAAGCCAGAACTTTGACAGTCTGAGGATATCGTTTTTTTGCGTAGCTCAGCATGAATAAGGAAAATTATTGTATGTTCAGATTATTTGTGTACCTAATATACAACTATCTGCATTAAACCACTGATAAAGTAACCACAACTCTTTTCAAACAACTTGGAAAGGCTCCTCCCTCCCTCCATGTTTCAGGAAGACGAGTTGCACTTCCTGTGTCTCACATTGTGTCATCTGACTAGATTTTCTGCTGGGAAAGGTCAGTAAGATAATAGCTCTTGCCATAATCATGGATACTTACACACCGGCAGCTATATCTAAAACTTGACTGATCCCAGTGAAGTCCCCCTAAATGCATTGAAGCCAGCGGTTTTGCCGAGGTAAGGAGTGCACAATAAGGTCTTTGGAAAATGATTGTTTAACTCTTTAAGAAACCACCTTGAAGCTGAAGGAATCTTGATATGCAGTTTCCTGCTTTATTTAAAGGGTATGTCAAGACTGGTAAACCCCAAATTTGACCTACTATACATTTTTGTTAATGCCTATGTGGAAAGTCCAGGAACTGTGCGTGTTTAGTTTTAAAAATAAATACTTCAAAGCTCATTATTTCTAATGGGGGAAAATAATGGCAGTGGCTGAGCACTCATATGTAACCTGGTCCTGTGTGTACAATGGAACAAAAAACAATTTCAATCAGGAAATGGATTTCATTTTCAAGACTCCTAAGAGTTCTTATAAACAACAGTAAGAACAAAACTGATCAAAGCCATTTTGACTGTCTTTTTAAAATGACCTAAAACTGCAAGGTGACGGCAAGAAGCCAATTTAAATCCCTTTAAAAGAAAGTGCCATATTTTACATATTTTGCCAAGATGATCCCAAAATGATGAGTTAGCTGCCCTTGTGTTAGTCTCTCTTGCAAGTGAATTAAATACAAAATGGCTTGCTCTCACCCCATCCTCACATGCTCCTTTAGCTAGTCTGAACCTATAGATAAGCTGATGATGAGACACTAAAAGGCAAAAGCAGACAATTACCTAGGCAAATGTTTGAAGGATTTGGGCCCTGGAGCAAAATGCTGTTTACTAACGACTGAAAGCGCCATTTGTACTTAGCACAACCAAGTCTGTCTGAACTCAGTCGTTCTGAATAGTGGCCACCAGTGGACTCGGAGCAAGGTTTATAGGTGTGAGATAACATCACACTCCTGTCTGTGTTTCATCGCCTCAGGGCTTTTGCAGTATTTTTAAACAAGAAAATGCAAGTACCAACAAAAGCATATTATAACATCTGTCTTTATGTTCATTTATTGCACTGGTTAATTATTTATTTTTATGCTGCAGACCATCCTGTCAAGATTCAGAGCCAGATCCTCAGGTGATGTAAATCTGCGTAGCTCTCTTGAAGTCAGTGGAGCGATGCCAGTTTACATCAGCTGACAATCTGCTCTATAGTTTTCACTTAATTTCATCTCTTTCAAATCTTACTGCAAACCAATAGGGTTTCCAATATGTACGTCTTTCTTCTTTTCCTTTAAAAAACCCCTTGTAAACATACATATCGGTCAATTTGTGGGAAGAGTCCAGAGAGATCAGTAAAAGGGAAGGTAAGGAGAGATAATAGACTTTGCAGCAGAGGGGCCACCCCTTCCCTCTCCACTTCTCTCCACACTTCATATACAGATTCATCTCTGCATGGTTATTATCAGTGATGATATGGACAGAAAATGGAGGAGTCAGGACATAAAGGGAGGGGATAAAAAGATGGTAGGAAAATTGTTGCACAGATGAGCAATCTTCCACCTGTACTATGGCCCAGCACCATAATATCTGAGTGTTGCATCTACATTAGTGGCTGTGTCCTCACAACATGCCTCTAAGGTAGGGAAATGCTTTTGCCCCTGTTTTATAGATGAGAGAAGGAGAGATTAAGTAACTTGAACAAGACCTCACAGGAAGGTTGTTGCAGAATTAGAAATGAAGCCCATATCCCTTTAATTCCAAACAAGTGCTTTAACCACAAAACCATTCTTCCTCTCCACCTTCCTGGAGGAGGAAACATTGCCATTAACATACCTGACAGAAAATAAACCTTGATGGGCCATGGATCACAATTCCTTTTTCCTCCACACCTGAAAGACCTTGAGAAGAAAAGTACAGCAGAAAGGGCATGTACCGGTACAGGGTCAGGACCAATAACAGAAAAAGAACAGAGCTAGAGAACAAATTAGAACTTGACTCTGACATAACATTTTAATATGCAGGACAAGGACTAGCCAATAGCAGGGTTTCTGAAGGTCACAAGTCTATCTATGGTTATGTCTACACTACAGACACTACAGCAGCACAGCTACGGCACTGCAGCTGTAGTGCCATAATGGAATTAAATTGCTACAGCGATGGAAAGGGTTTTGTCATTTCTGTAGTTAATTCAGCCCCTCAGGAGACAGTAGCAAGGTCTATGGAAGTATTCTTACATCGACCTAGCAATGTTTATACCAGGGTTTAGGTCCACTTGATAGCTCTGGCAGGGGTGTGAGTGATGTAGCTAGGCTGACCTACATTTTAGGTGTAGGTCAGGCCTAAGTTACCTCAACAGGAGAACTGGGGCAGGGAGGGGACAAGAGAACAGAGAACCAAAGATTGACGGAAGATGAGTTGATGGCGAAGGGAAGCTTGCATTGCACTTGCCCATGTTTGTACCACTTCTGTGTCAACAAATTGACAGGCTTGGGGACTGGAGTACTCTAACATCACACTCCAAGCACTAAATTCTCAAGAAATGGAAGGAGCAGCAGCAGCAGAAGAGCAAGACAAATCCATGGGAAGACACTGATAATACTAAAGCAGCAGGAGGTATGTTTTCAGTGACTGTGTGACAAACTAGATGCATGTCTCCCATGTCTAATCCACCAGCACAGTCCTATAAAATTGTCCCTTAGAGAATAGCCGTCCCTTATGTTTTACTGCAGGATTAAGCTGTTTTTGTTTTGTAAATCCATTTTCCCTTAAAATATATATATTTTAAAGGATGCTGCATCAGAGGATCAGGAATGTGTCTTTTAAAGAGACAGCATTTCCTCAGTCTCCTCTCTATTTCCCCCCTCTCCAAATGTGAAAAATAAGTAATATGACAGACTTTGCTGGAGATGTGTCTAACAAGGCCTTCATTGTTTCAGACAGGTGTGAGACTGGAACTGATTCAGAACCAACAACCCCAGTATCAGAGCCAGCTCTGTGAACTGAAAACATGCACCAACCATCCAGTAATACCACTGCAGCCAGCCAGAGACTCAACAATTTAAGGCTTAACACACACACAACATAAATCAGATGAGGATGTACCAGCCAACCGTCAGCTTCTTGGGCAGATGCCTGCAGACTGTCTGTACAGATCAGACCCTGCCTGTTTGGGTTATTAGAAACATTTTTTTTTTGTCATATAAAGAGAGGCTGGGTGGAGCAGCTAGCACAGACACATTTATGTTTGCCCTATCTTGTTCCAACAGCCCTCATATGTACACTGTTTGTGAGGTAGTACTTCTTGTAAAGTTGCTTCATTCAAAGCACAGGAGGGAATGAATTACATCTTGGGGAAATGCTTAATGTCTAGAAATCATACGTACATGCATTCTGTACTAGCTACTCTCTCAAACAAAATCATTCCCTGTCCATGGGCTTTTATGAGGCTCTAAACATGACCAAACAAGCACAAGAATTAACACAGCTGCTTACTCTCATATACATTTCCTCCACTTTTCCAGGAAAACCAGTTTTTACTCTCTCTTCTCCATCTCCTGATACTTGCTTTGAACTTGTCCCTAATCTGCATTTGGCTATAATTTGGATCACTCCCAGGACAGGTTAGAGCAACAATTCAGAATCTGGGACTAAGGAACCTCTTGATTATGCTTGGTTATCCACAGTCTCATAAACCTGCTCAAAGAATTATTCCTTCTTTGACACACTACTGCTGGTTTTGTAGGAGCCAAGAAGGCAGAGCTGTAATAAAGGTGTGATATACAGGACTGCTGATGAGAGACTAAGCTTTGATTCCTGGCCCCAATCACATGGGCAGGATAGAAAATTTCACTCAGAGTTCTCTGCTGTACTACTTGCTTTCTGGAAAATGATGGAACCCAGTGGCCATCTCCTCCAGGTTCTTTTCCAGATTCAGGCGGCTTCGTTTCGTTTGCTCTATTTTTAGTAAAAAGATTCCATTTATTT
Source organism: Chrysemys picta bellii (assembly GCF_011386835.1). Taxonomy (NCBI): domain Eukaryota; kingdom Metazoa; phylum Chordata; order Testudines; family Emydidae; genus Chrysemys; species Chrysemys picta. The sequence goes on from NC_088791.1 coordinate 192,210,391, forward strand.
CTGACACCATGTAATAAAGGTGTGACACACAGAAGTGCTAGTAACAGACTGGTCTTTATTTTCTGTCCTGTCACGTGCACCAGTCCTGCCTCTCTGCACCCTTCAGTGGCTGTGTCCAGTGTTTGAAACCCTGACTTGCCAATGGCTGCAGTTTGGAACACCCACAGCAGCTCTAGATCTCTACAGCCATTTTTGGCTGCCCAGACTCCGCAGCCCTTACCTTCTAGTGACTGCTCGCTGATACAGCAGTCGGGGCTCTGTGCACCCCTCAGAGGCCAGGACTGGGCTCTGAAGTCCTGGTTTCCTAGTGGCTATAACAACCCCTCTGAATGACTCTTCTGTCCCAGGGCAGCTAACTAAGCCATGCACGGCTCTCTTTGCGATTCCTCTGCTTCTGTAACACTTATTGTCAGTGCTCACTTTCCCTTGCAGAGTGAAAGTCAACAGACTAGCTGCTGCTCCCCCAGTTCAGAGCCGATTCATATCCTTTCCAATAATAGATCAGGGCACTCACAGCTGTGGAGCTGTGGCCATTTTCCTGTCACACACACCTGTTTGGTTTTATGCTTTTGGCTGGACAGTTTGAGCCACAGCTGCGAGTGGCCTTTGAAGGGTAGAGTCTCCTGAGTGGAATCAACATGATAGTCTGGCACAAGCAGCGAGGTATGCACTTAAAATAATAAAGAAGCTGAAAGTGAGTTCACAGAAGTATTTGGGGGGTGGGGGTGGGGAATGCCAACATGCTAATAATCAACGCATGTTTATATGCAAGCCAGGCAAATATAGTTTGCAAGTCCTGATTTGCAGTCTTTACCTGACTACTTTCTTTTTTTCACCTTTATAATGTATATAGCAGCTACAGACATTTCTAGGTGATACGGTTGTTCATAAACTAAGGCTAGGTCTACACTACCCGCCTGAATCGGGTAGTGAATAGAAATCGATCTCTCAGGAATCGAATTATCGCGTCTCGTCGGGACGCGACAATCGATCCCCGAATCGACGCTCTTACTCCACCAGCTGAGGTGGGAGTAAGCGCCGTTGACAGGGAGCCGCGGAGGTCGATTTTGCCACCGTCCTCACAGCGGCTCCGATAGGTCGAATTCAGCTACGCTATTCGCGTAGCTGAATTTGCGTATCTTAAATCGACCCCCTCCACATAGTGAAGACCTGCCCCCAGTAACATAGGGCCCAAATATGCTAATACTGTTGCTTGTGAATTTGCACATGTGTATAGTCTCATTAATGTCAAAGAGACTGTTCCTATGAGTAAAATTACTCACATGCATACGTGTCTGCAGCCATTGGGCATATTTTGTAATCAGGATGTTTAAAATAAAACATACTGCATTTCAATACCTTTGTACATGGAGCTCCTGGGTAACTCAGAGGGACAACTGAAATCAACTTAAATGGTATGTTAGCCTAGCTTTAAACCATATTACACAAATAAATAATCACTTCTGTCAAAGTGTTGCTATTTCTACAATTCTGCTTGACAAAACAATATACCAGGGGTTGGCAACGTTTGGCACGCGGCTCACCAGGGTAAGCACCCTAGCGGGCCGGGCCAGTTTATTTACCTGCTGACGCGGCAGGTTCGGCTGATCGCGGCCCCCACTGGCTGTGGTTCGCCGTCCCAGGCCAATGGGGGCGGCGAGAAGCTGTGGCCAGCATATACCTCGCCCGCACTGCTTCCCGCCGCCCCCATTGGCCCGGGACGGCGAACTGCGGCGAGTGGGGGCCGCGATCGGCCGAACCTGCCGCGTCAGCAGATAAATAAACTGGCCCGGCCCGCTAGGGTGCTTATCCTGGCGAGCTGCGTGCCAAACGTTGCCGACCCCTGCAATATACTAAAGAAAAGGGGAGCTTATAACAACTTCTCTGCATACTGAACACTTAGCAGTGAATAAAACAAAGATCAAATGACATTATTTTTAATAATTATTTCTATAATTTTTTATATCATTATTTTGGTTAGATTTTATTTTTGATGTTCAAGAAATTAAGAGAATCTATAATTGACCAAGTCACCTCTAAAAGCTTTCATCATTATGATTGTTCAAAAGAGCAAACAATTTAAATTACTGTGGCCTACATTTTCAAAAGTGAGTGGAGATCCATTTCCATTGCTGGATGCTCATCTGAAAATCTTGAAGTGTCTGATTTTTCAGAAGGTGGGTGATTTGAAGTTTCTGAAAACCAGGCCCCTTTAAGGTGTCTCAGGATGGTCATCCAAAAATGGAGGCAACCCAAATCACTACTCACTAGTGGAAATATCAGCCGATAGATAAAAATTAACAAATCTCTGAAACAGAGACAGAAAGAAAGCACTTGTTAGAAATGTCAACTTTCTTTGCTAGCGTAGATTTCACACAATGTCTATGAGTACGTTTCTCACTACATCAATTCTTATATTTGAGATGTGTTAATGGAGGAAGAACGGTCATATTGTGACAATAATCTTGTTGAGCATATAATATGCTCTTCTTCATACAATTTATTGTTTTTCATGATTTATCCAATCACATTTTATTTTGTATGTAATCAAGCCCCTATTTCCTTATGCACCACATGCTGTATGGGAAGCATAGGGAGCCTCTAAAGACAGGCAGACTCCAATGATTTGGGTGGCTGCAGTGGTGTACCTATTTATAGCTATGCTAAGTGCTCAATGTTTATTTGTTATGCTATTCATGGAGAGAGTTCTGTGAGCCCCTCATGACCATTACAGCAACTCTGTCCACACAGCCTCTTGTAAAGGCCACACCTGCTAATGTGACAAGGGAAATGTGCACTTTATATTTTATTTTAAGAGAAAAAATCTAGTGCATAATCCCCACCCTTAAAGAAAGCAAAGACAGTGAAACTCCTATTTGCGACAGGAAAGTAGAATGAGCAGTCCAGATTGTTTCACGGCAAGAATCTCTGTATGAAGAGATTAATTATATTTGCACATGCAGATCTGAAATTCACCCTCATGCAGAGGGCCAACACAAGGCCCTCCATGCTATTTAAACCCTAGTGTGTGTAGGCTAGGGCTCATGGATGAAAAGGAGGGTGCTGCACTTTCTGGTGCTATGGATTGGGGGGCAATCATGCTAGCTCAAATAGTCTTGTGTGGACGCAGAGTTGTGGGGGTGAACCTGGGAAGGGTCATTGGATCCGTGACTATGTGGATTTAGCATGTACCCCGTGTCCACACCCTGCACTCTATTGAATCTTTGTATAAAATATGCCTTTTGAGGTATCATTTGGAAATTCATAATTTGCTGGTCATTATTGTCCTGATAAAATGTATGTGGCCATGTCATATATGAAGTTATAAGATTCCACATAATGGTGTTCTTAACACATGTTCCAAACTGAGGCTGGCAAACAGGCCTGTGTCAAACAAAGGAATCTGTGCTCTGCTTAATTTGCATTTAAGCACTAAACAGAGTCACTAAGCAGGAAGGGAAATAAAGGGTGCTCAAACAAGTGAAGAAAAAGCAGCAGGGAACATGCTTCCCTATAGACTCTTTGTTTCCTGAATGTCAGCTGGAAATGTTTTTCACGAGGGGAACTGACACTATAAAAAGGAAGGAGAAACACCCCCACAGCATTCCCCATCTCTCTGCCCATCGCCTTCACAGCACCTGAAGAACGAAGGCAGTAGCACTGGACTAGGAGAAGGGTCCCGACCTAAGAAGTTTGGTTAGTAAGACTGCTGAGAGCATGTGGTGAGAAAACTTTGTTTTGAGTTTAACATAGTTCGGTATATTTTTCTTATAACCATTTCTGACTTTTATGCCTCATTACTTGTACTCACTTAAAATCTCTCTCTTTGTAGTTAATACATTTGTTTTATTGTTTTATCTAATCCAGTGTGTTTAAACCAAAATGTCTGGGAAACTCCATTTGGGGTGGCAAGTTCTGGGCATATTATTTCTATTAAAGCAATAACGGACTTTATAGAAGCTTGTATTGTCCAGGAGAGGCCTAGGCAGCACAGGGCATAAATGTCTGGGGGAAAACCTAATACTGCAGCACACACATAGACATAGCTGGGAGTGACTTGCATGCTTGTGAGCTGTCCAGGCTGGAGGCTACAGCCACAAAGCTTTGTAAAGGGCACCCCGGGTTAGAGGGCAGAGGTGATACCACTACTCCTTTTCTGGATTGCACCCTGTTTTGTCACATATGGCTTGGGGGGGGCAGTCATGCCAGCTCAAAGAGTCTTGTGTGGTGGTGGAGTTGTGGGGATGAACCTGGGAGGGGTCGTTGGATCGGTGACTATGTGGCTTTAGCAGTGTGGATCTCACACACCGTGGATGTGAAGACTGTGGTTGCTACTCCAGCTAATAGGAATTGTAGCCTCATGAGCTACCTGTGGTTTAGGTAGGTTGACTTTACCCTTGGGCTAGTCTGGTCTGTATCTAGAGCGGGGTGAATTTCACTCAGGGTAAAGTCATCATGGGAAATATCTGACTTCTGCTGGACTCATTTACAGTCAAAAGAAACAAATATCTAAAACTTACAATTAAAACAATATTCTCATCATTTTATCTTTCTTTATTTTAATGGAATTATAACATTTAGAGATGTATGTGATTTCCATGGCACAACTGCTGAGCATTTCAGCAATTTGGAGAATATCTACACAGTACAACCTGGAAAAAAAAATCAGTTGCAGAATCAAATTGGTATCTTCTGGCACATGAGTGCCATCAGATGAATAATAAGCTAGTTTCAGCTGGTTTTATTTTTTAGGATAAGGAGCTCTTTTTTATTTTTTGTTTATTTTATTTACCATGCGAGGTAATTTGAGCTCTGGTATCAAACATGAAGTGTTCTGCCAAGAAGGGATTAAAGGAGCAAATTCTATGGAAAGAAACTGGGTTTGTCAGTAAAAGACTCAGAGATTTTATTTACCAGAGTTTTGCAATCAGCACTTTTAATCTTCATCACAATTGGGCTATTCAAAGGCGAAGAACATGCTTCAAAGGCCATTAAAGAATAATCCAAAAACTAGTGGGTGTAGGATTTGAATGTGAAAATGTGATCAAATAGGCAACAGCTTGTGAGTGTCTGAAGTCCAGGATAGTCAGTGCACCTGCTTGTTAGGCAGGAAGGTATTTTCACTGTCAGCAAGTTCACTGTGTTAATGTGAAAGGTGAGAGTAGTGGGGGAAGGAGCCGTGCTAGAGCTCCAGAATCAGGTTGTCTAGTGAAAGAATACTAATTGCTCAGTGGCACAGTTGATCTGAATAGCAAATATGAAACTCAAATAAATAGTAGCATGACTTAAATAATTGCATTAAGGGCTCAATCCTGCAAGGTACTGAGCACTCTTAACTCCCACAGAAGGCAACAGGGAGGGAAGGAAATCAGAACCTCTAAGTGCTCAGAATCTTGAAGGATCAAGCCAGAAATTATTTTGGCACTGTGGTAAAAGTGTAATGGTGTTAAGGAAGCATGAAATTAATCTAAATTATTTCAACTCTTCTCTGTTGAAAACTGAAGGCAACAACTAGTGAGAGCACGAACCAGTGCAATATTCCAGGCCAGATTCTGCTCTCAGCTGCACTGTAAGTCCAGGAGAACTCCTTGTGACTCTAGTTTTGTGCTGGTGCAAATGAGAACAGTTTGGCTCACTAAGTCTAAAAACTACAAAAAAGATTTGCGATGTTAATTTAAGACTGAAACAAGGACATTTGTTCCTACCTGAAAATTGGATTTCTGTAAAAAGTCTTCACCAATCTGACATCATGCTTAGCTCCACCTTGTCCTGGGATACACCAGACAGACAATTTTGTGGCCAGGTCTTCAGGGCCAGATTTTTTTAGCTATTTAGACACCTGAAGATGCAAATAGGTGCCTACTGGAAATTTCAAAAATGCTTAAAGAGCAACAGAGGGTCCTGTGGCACCTTAGAGACTAACAGAAGTATTGGGAGCATAAGCTTTCGTGGGTAAGAACCTCACTTCTTCAGATGCAAGTAATGGAAATCTCCAGAGGCAGGTATAAATCAGTGTGGAGATAACGAGGTTAGTTCAATCAGGGAGGGTGAGATGCTCTGCTAGCAGTTGAAGTGTGAACACCAAGGGAGGAGAAACTGCTTCTGTAGTTGGATAGCCATTCACAGTCTTTGTTTAATCCTGATCTGATGGTGTCAAATTTGCAAATGAACTGGAGCTCAGCAGTTTCTCTTTGGAGTCTGGTCCTGAAGTTTTTTTCCTGTAAGATGGCTACCTTTACATCTGCTATTGTGTGGCCAGGGAGGTTGAAGTGTTCTCCTACAGGTTTTTGTATATTGCCATTCCTGATATCTGACTTGTGTCCATTTATCCTCTTGTGTAGTGACTGTCCAGTTTGGCCAATGTACATAGCAGAGGGGCATTGCTGGCATATGATGGCATATATAACATTGGTGGACGTGCAGGTGAATGAGCCGGTGATGTTGTAGCTGATCTGGTTAGGTCCTGTGATGGTGTTGCTGGTGTAGATATGTGGGCAGAGTTGGCATCGAGGTTTGTTGCATGGGTTGGTTCCTGAGTTAGAGTTGTTATGGTGCGGTGCGTGGTTGCTGGTGAGAATATGCTTAAGGTTGGCAGGTTGTCTGTGGGCGAGGACTGGCCTGCCTCCCAAGGTCTGTGAAAGTGAGGGATCATTGTCCAGGATGGGTTGTAGATCACTGATGATGCGTTGGAGAGGTTTAAGCTGAGAACTGTAGGTGATGGCCAGTGGAGTTCTGTTGGTTTCTCTTCTGGGACTGTCTTGTAGCAGGAGGCTTCTGGGTACACGTCTGGCTCTGTTGATTTGTTTCTTTATTTTCTTGTGTGGGTATCGTAGTTTTGAGAATGCTTGGTGAAGATCTTGTAGGTGTTGGTCTCTGTCTGAGGGGTTGGAGCAGATGCGATTGTACCTCAGTGCTTGGCTGTAGACGATGGATCGTGTGGTGTGACCGGGGTGGAAGCTGGAGGCATGAAGGTAGGCATAGCGGTTGGTGGGTTTTCGGTATAGGGTGGTGTTAATGTGGCCATCGTTTATTTGTACGGTGGTGTCTAGGAAGTGGACCTCCCGTGTAGATTGGTCCAGGCTGAGGTTGATGGTGGGGTGGAAGCTGTTGAAATCATGGTGGAAGGTGCCACAGGACCCTCTGTTGCTTTTTACAGATTCAGACTAACACGGCTACCCCTCTGATACTCAAAAATGCTTAGGTATCAAATTCCCACTAGGCTACTATCTGCATCTTTAAGTGCCTAAATATCTTTAAAAATCTGGCCCTAAATGACTTGCCCAAAGACACACAAGAAGTCTGTTGCAGACCTGGGAACAAAATCCAGGTCTCCTGACTCCCAGCTTTCTGCCTTTAACCCAAGACTATCTTTCCTCCAGTCAGATTTGCTCTTTCTGCTAGGACCTTCCTGCAAACACTGGGAATGGAATAGATAAGAGAGAGCTTGGGTAGCAGAAGACCTTGCTAGGGGACTGAGAAGCTATTTATTGCCCCTCCTATAGTACCTTTGAATCTTTAGAATTTCAGAGCCATTGGAATATGAAGACAAATATCCTTTAAACCTATAAACACCAGGAAATCGCCTGGCTTAATCCACACTATGATGGGCCTACCTCTCTCCATCGAAGTCTGCAGTTGACTAAATAGCTGAATCACTTCAAGTCCAGCACAGAACTTTTTTTGGAATTGAAAATAAGGGGAAAGAGAAAGGCTTCTGCCTTGGAGCTGGACATTTTATTGACAAAACAGTGGAGGTGTACACATTGAAATGCTCCTCCTGCCGATGTAACTCCCCTGCTATGCTGACATAATAAGCCCCAGGCCTCTCGTCAATGTGGTTTTATGTCGGTGGAGTTGAGGCGATGCCGTGTCTAATCACACAAACCCAAACACCCTTGCCCCGCCTCCTGTCCCACCCCTTCCCCTTTCTCTGGGAGGGAGTTTGGGTGCAGGAAGGGGCTCAGGACTGGGGCAGAAGTATAGGAGGAGGTGAGGGGTGTGGGCTCTGCCTGGGAGGCGCTTACCTCAGGCAGATCCTGATTGGTGGCGCCAGGGCCGGCTCTAGCGTTTTTGCCGCCCCAAGCAGGAGAAAAAAATAAGAAAAAAAAAGCCGTGATTGCAAGCGGCGGCAGCTCTACCGCCGCTTCATTCTATGGCGGCAATTCGGCGGCAGGTCCTTCGCTCCGAGAGGGAGTGACGGCCCCTCCGCCAAACGGCTGGACGTGGCGCCCCCCTCTTCATTGGCCGCCCCAGGCACCTGCTTGCTAGGCTGGTGCCTGGAGCCGGCCCTGGGTGGCGCAGCAGGGCTAAGGTAGACTCCCTGCCTGCCTTGGTCCTGCGCTGCTCCCAGAAGAGGCCAGCATGTCCCTGTAGCAGAACGCTAATATAGCTACAGTGGTAGTATGCTTACCATGTCTTACAAGAGCTGTTTTGTGACACAATAAATAAATTTGATATCGAGGATTTGGTTCTCTTGTAGAACACCACTGTTCATTTTTAAAAGACAAACCGCTGAAATGATTTATATCAATTTAACTGATCAGCACTTAAATGTGAGTCAAAGAAACACTTGGACTCTTGGAAAAAACAGATTTCTCTGTCTGACATTCACTAACACATTTAAAAGATAAGTGAAGAGATCATTCCTCTTAGGCTTGAAGAAATCTCTTTGCCCTATTCAGGAAAACCTATAGAGTTGGATTCTGGCTGCCAGGCATACACAGGTATGTGTGCACACTACACACACAATCATGAGTCCATAAGGAAGACAGGGTGCATGGGACAAAAGTTTTCCAGCCCTCTCTTGAATCCTCTCCAAAGCTGTGGAGAGGTTACTCTGCAAACCATCTGCAACAGGAATGATGGCAGAGCGTTCTGGGGTTAGGAGTGGGGCAAAGGTCCATACGTTGGTGTTCAAACATCCTTTGACCCAGTGGCAATGGCAACTATGTTTTCCTTCCACCAAAGCAGATTTGTCATGCTCTGAACAGGAATAATCTGTATCAAGTGCCTTTGAATATTGCTGCTTAGAATACTGTACAGGTGTAGGTATGGGGAGACATTGGTGTAGGAATGCAGGCACACAGTAATGCTGCTCTGACAGCAAATGTGTACACCTGTTCTTGCAGCCATTGACTAAGGAAGTCTGAATTTGATCCACACCCCTCATTATCCATTTCTTTTTTTAGATTATATAATTATCACAATCACAGATGCAAAGAAACCAGCATAAATATACAATCCAAAATTGTTTGAAAATATAGTGCAGACATGTAATCAGTAATGCTAAGGTATGAGATATTATATTTAACCTTTTTTATATAGCTTTAGTGGTAGAAGTACAAAGTATGCAATTACATAAGCTATGGGATATAAATCATCATAATAAACTACTCAGATTAATCAAAGAAAACATTATGATATTCCATTAATAAGCTATATACTCATTGTACGCACCCACAATTAAAGGAAAAATACATTAATCGAAGAAGAGGGAGCTACAGAGTCACCCAGAGAGAACATATTTAGAAAAATAAAAGTATTTTTATATATTACACAGTGAAAAAACAATTCACTGTCCTGCTCTTGAGTGTCTGCCTGTCTGTCTGCAGTAAGATATCCGTCAATTAGAACTCTCTAAAGTGCCTTAAAAATTACATTTTACACTTAAGCCAAAGATGGTCTCAGCAGCAAATGTCACTGACTGCCAGACCATTCTGAAACCCTATCCTATGAACACTTCTAACACTGTTAACCTATTAGAGAAACAAGGTGGGATCAACACGGCTACAACAACACTGCAAACTATTAGCCTATGACCTATCAAGCTGATTTAAAAGTGGGGAAAAAAATTGGGACAGGATACAGTTGTAATAGGAGCAAAGCCATTTAAATTCCTTGTGCTTACACATAGCCCTTGATTCCACTACAGTGTTTCTGTAGTACATGGGAACCCTGATAAACAGGGCTATTTTCAGTGGAACAAGATTATGATAGTATGGACCTTGAAATGTCTCTTAAACAAAGCATACTGCACCTGGGAGAAGACAAAAGGCTGGGTTGTGACAAGACAATCTCAGTTTTAATGTTCCTTACTCATCCGAAGAGTAGATCTTTACATTAATAAAATAAGCACATAAATAAATAAAAGTCTTTGTTTTGTTTATAAACTGCAGCATTGGTTAAAAATCTGTCAACATTTTTATTATGAATTCTTGTTTCCAGGGTCTTTAAACTTGGCCATAAAAATGTAGTCCCGGATGAAACTTAACATATTAGGTTACAGGTTTTTTTAAAAAGCTGTGATTTTTTTCAGGCTATCAAGGTGTAAAAAGAACCAGAAGTGTGTTGTTGAAGATAATTATTTGCTTTTTCTAGACAGGAAAAATAGCTCTCTCTTCTTTATTTTTCAAATTGATAGGTGATTAATAAATTGTGAGTTGGAAACACTGTTTTAGCTAATTTAAATAAACCAAAACTATGAAATTCTTTCACTGGAAATATATGTAAATATATTTTACCCCTTAAAATGGCTTATGGTAGTTACTGTGCATTGGCTGAACTCTAATGGCCCCACAGGAGCAGATTCTTGGGTCAATGATCTACAAATTTAAAAATATTTATGTTGGTCCTGACAAGACAAATTGTAATGGAACCATATGATCCATATTTTTAAAACTTTCTAATTATGTATCCACCTACTCCAGTCAATATTATGAATAGCAAACGTTCTGGTTATGTATTTACTCACTAGTCCACAATGACACCACAGGAAACTCAATCACAAAAGTATATACTTAAATCATGGTAAAAGGCCTTACCTAACCTTTCAAAAGCAACAATCTGGGCCCAGCTCACACTGCTCTGCCTGTTTTTAGTTTTTTCTTTTCTCTGCACAAAAAGTGGGTGCGTTAAGGCTGAATAGTTATCTGGATCTTCAGCCTTAACTGAATTTCCTTGTTTTTGGGATGTTAGGTCAGGTCGTTAACATTATAGGCTTGGTACTAGCACAAAGTAATCTTTCAATTTGAAACATGTGTGATGTGGTAGCCGCTCTTCTCCCCCCACCAGCTTTTGTCGGTGAACTGGTATGGTTAGATCTTTCAAATGAACAGGTGTACTTTCTCCCTTCTTGTGATACGAAAGAAGCATAAAACTCGATTATAGCAATTTATGATCTCCTAACTTGCATGGACTTGTATCCATGACACAAGCAGCTTTATGTTCAAATTCAAGACCTGGTAAAATAGGAAGTTAAAATTAACCTCGAGCCCTTTACAGATGAAAACCTCAACAAATAAACAGTGGTTTAGTGGCATGGCAACCTGTCCCTTTAAATCTAGGAACTAGCCCAAGATGTCTATTTTGAGTTAGTTGTTTTTTTTAAAAAGTCAGATTCTGATGAACAGAGGGGTAGCCTGTGATTCATACTGGGGTGAGTTAAAGCAAAGTTTAACACCACCAATTAAAAGCCTGCACTATACATTTTTCTTGCCTTCTGTCTATAAAAAGCCTAATGCTCTCTTCATTCAATAGGTGGTTGCATAAAGTATCTGAAGCTGCAAATATTTACACATCAGCAGAGTAATAATATGGAAAATGTCAGAGGTATTTCATTTCTATTGGGCTACAGTCTGCAATTTAATGATGTTATTAAAAAAACACCCACAAAACCCTGGCTCCTTAAATGTAACATCGGAGCTCAATCTGGAAATCAGACATTCTTCAGATTTTGAGAAATAGATCAAAGCTCTGATTCTCACTCTCAAGCCTCTTTACACTGCTGGGATAGCACGGCCTCAAAATGGGTGTAAATAAAAAGGAGTCTTTGCATAAATAGCCCTAAATTTTGACTGAAAGAGGCTCTAGTCTTAGCCTTATTTTATGTTAGTGGCTACAAGTCTCACCAAGCTGTTCAAATTGTGGTCAGGCTAATGTGTAATTTTCATGGAGGGGGGAAAAAAACAACTAAACTGGTGATTTAGCATGAGACTGTCAATGAGGAAACATTACCAGTTCAATTGCTATCATTTTCTGACCTATTCCTATAAATTCACAGGCTAAATGTATCAAAATTGTATTTTAAGAAGCAAAGCAATATACTAAATACATTTCCGGAAGTAGCAGCTGAATCCCTAGAGGAGTGTGAAAGAGTTATATTGCTCTGAAGTTGTACTACTGAAGAATTTTAAAACAGAACAAGAAAAGAGGGATACTTGATGTTAAACCTGATACTCTGCTACGCATATAGTGTTCCAAAGTAGTTGAAGAATGCAAGTCTGCTACTAATACCTCCACCCATGTAGCCATAATAATACATTCATTTTCTTTTATAGAATATATCTGAAGGCAGAAAAAATCAAACTTACTTTGTTCTCCAAATCAGACTCTAAGCAAGGTGACTGCCAAAAGCCATTAGAGAAGTAAGACCAGATCCTCTGCTGGTGTAAATTGGAGCAGCTCCAGGAAGGACCTATGTGGTCCTTGAACTTTTCTGCATACTATTTTTTTGCAATGCAATTCACGATAGCATGTTGACTTAATTCAACAACTCACTTACTTCTCAGTAGTGGCCAGACCCAGACCCCGACCCCGTACGCACTGAAGTCAATGGGAGGTTTGCAAGTGACTTCAATGGCCCCACGATCAGGCCCGAGAAGATAAGGATACATAACGAACACTTTAGTTATGGAAGTAATACATTTTTCTACAAGTAGTGCAAAGAGTGCTGCACACTAAGCCTGATTTTAAAAAACAGAACACTAAAGAAAAACTATTGATTCAAAACCACTGTAACTAGTTCTATCCAGAACACCGGGGAGAAGCCTGATCAAATCTATTTCATTGTGACTGGAAGGACGAAGTTCAATTCCATCAAGCAACAGCATTTGCTAAGATAAATACGGTCATTTACCTTAATTTTAGATGTGTTTAATTATGCATCTGCATTTTTGACAATTCTGTAAAATATACAGTAGTTATCCGGATAGCTATCTGATTCAATGCCCACTGAATTTCACCTGAGTTAATGGATGCAAAGTAAGAGGTTTTAATTAAAATAAAAGCTATAGAATATCCTTTTATCACAAATGTTTGCTCTTTCTAGCAGTGCAAGTACTTAGTTCTAGATTGGTCTTCTCTGCTGAACAATGGGCTCTGAGAGCTTTTGTGTGTGAATGGTTTCTTAGGAAAACCACTGCAAGCTGTTGACAGTGTGTCTCCTTCACACATGCATATAATTAACTGACTAAATATTCATCAGGGAATACAGCTACATATACAAAAAGATCCAAGAATACAGCATCTTTTTTTCTAAGAAGGCTTGAAGAATTACAGTCCCAAGACATCTGAGGATAACACAATGAACTCTACTGTCCAAGTGAAAGTTGCTACAGTAGATGCACGTTCAAAAGGTGCTAGACTTTAAAAAAAATATATGGTCACTTGTTAGAAAAAATCCCACAGCTTTGTAAGGTAAGCGAAGAAAAACTGTTCTATGTGCCTTTCTCACCCCCATCTTCCTCCCACTGTGTTTTATCAAAACGTCACAAGTGACCTTTGGAAATGGCATTGCCATTAGAGAGACAAGATAGGGGAGGTAATATCTTTCATGGATCAACTTCTGTTGGTGAGAGGAACAAGCTTTTGAGCTACACAGAGCTCTTCCTCCGGTCCCAAAGAACTGTTTTTCATGTAGGCCACCCTACCATCATAGTTACTGTGCTGTCTTCCATGCATCTCCTGGTTACCAAAACAACATGGAAGTTATTTGTGGCAGGGGGGAAAGCATCCTGAAGGGCCATCTAGTACTGCAGACTGTGTTAAGACTCTGATGACCAACAGCGGTTCCTTCACTGTAGGGGAGGGTTTCAGGTACTTACCCTGAATCTGACTCTGAGGCTGAGGGTTAAAAGCAGTGGTGTGGCTCAAGGAAGCTCGTGGGTTAGGTGTGGGGGCTGGGTGATGTGGGCTGACCCTCATGGCTGTGCGACGCAACTGCTCCAGTTCACTCAGACGCTCTGAAAAGGACAAGCTCCCGGGCTTTGTCTGCTCATCTAGTTTCTGACGATGTCCTAGTGTGGGAGGGGGGGAAAAAGATCAGAAAATCTCACTGACATATGCCTTTTTTTCCCCTCGATCCATTGGCAATGTACCTAACTGGCTAGTGGCCATCTGAAATTCAGCAAAGACTATTTGCTCTGTATTAACAGGAGACACAATCAAGTCATGCACAGTAACAGTATCACAAAGCGGTGTAATTCCTATGAAGTATGGACCACTCAAAAAAAATCTGCTATAAGTCACAGTGCCCTATCATCCCTATTATCGTGTATAAAAAAGCAGGGCCGCCCCGGGGGGGGGGGGGGGGGAGAACAAGTGGGGCAATTTGCCCCAGGCCCCACAGGGGCCCCCACGAGAATATAGTATTCTATAGTATTGCAACTTTTTTTTATGGAAGGAGCCCCCAAAATTGCTTTGCCCCAGGCCCCCTGAATCCTCTGGGCAGCCCTGTAAAAAAGGAACATTTGGTGTGGTGAGGGCCTTTAAAATACATATTTTCAGCTTCTCTGACCTAAACCTGTACTGCAGTAGCTCCTCAAGCATTCAAACCCAGATTGTCATAATTCACTGCAATTAGACAAGTATATGATACTACAGAAATAAAACCCCAACCCCAAACAAATAATGCTCTAGGATGCTTTAGGAACTGCTCTTTACAAATAAACAGGAAAGGAGTGGAAGAAACAGTGTTTAACAAATGGAAATTATGGGAAAACAAAGTGTCTTTTACTAATATCGGGAGTTTCCAAAACATTAAGGGTTGGACTGGCCCCTCCCCTGCTGTGCCCTGAAGAACATCTTCTTGCTAGATAATGCTGATGTATTCATTGCTATCTTAAGTGGTGTAAGCCCATGCACAGTGAACTCAGCCACCATCCCATGGGAGTTTCAGGGCCAGTGGCCATAGGGGAAGCCCTGGTGAGCCCTGCTCCAGCCTCCTGGTAAAACTTAGTTGGGTTGGTGGTGGTGGGAGGGTGAGGTTTGGAGTATGTGTGCTTGGGGGACAGCCTTTGGAGAAAGCAGAAAGCAAGGGAATGGCACAGATCCAGCACAGAACTTCCAAGGTCTATTGGTTCAGGGGATGAAAGCTTTGTTCAGATGCACAAGAGCACCATGAAAGGACAACTTTGCTTCATCTCTTTCCCGCCTCCTGGGGGTGGAGAGGAGTTCACTAATTGCCTAAAAGTTTACATATTGTCACCACTTTCCATCCCATTTGTGTCCCTTTGCTTCCAGTTCTATATGATTAAGCTCACTATCAAAGTATCTCATCATTAGAGCCTGACACCATGTTGTTGAATGGAAATGAAAGATTCTAGGTCACTGGTTTCAATGTAACCCAGTTTGAGAGTGACCAACCCTGTTTGCCAGACAGTGTTTAAAATATAAACATACAGCTACCAGTGTTGCACCTGAGACATATCACCAAACGAACAGAAAGTGCTCTTTGAAAAGTTCTGTCTGTCCCCTACTGTACAATGCACTCTTTCACACAGCTCTAACAACACTTTAATCAAGACATAGGCTTTTTTTTTTCATTCTAGGGGGGAAATGTACATTTAAAAACAGTTCCCAGTAGCTGAAATTCTAAAATTAAATTCTATAACTCGCATTATGGTTCCAAATCTCATTGGCTCAGTTTTCTTCCTCCTACCAGACCCTTTGGCACAGCTTGCACTTTCTCAGATTCCACACTGCACTATAAATTATCCCAGGGAAAAAAAATTAAAAAGACACAGTATAGAGTCGTGATTTTATCATTAAGAAGGCTTCAAGGGGAAAAAACAGAAAGACTTTCATCCAACATTTTCGTAGTTCAAACACAACTTTCTTTCATTTGTCAGCAATGCAAATCGGGATTCTGATTCAAGTCCTTAGCTTATGGCACTTGACTTGAATGCAAACACACTGAGTCACGCAAGCTGTGTGCATATGTAAAAATGTCTCGTACATTCTGATTATATTAAACATGAGCCTGCTGGATTGAAGGCCCCCGGGCCAGGATTCAGAGTCTATTGCCATAATATACATTATTCTCAATCTGAAGTTCAAATCAATCAATTTATGCTTTTAATTTAGTGCTCTGTGTAATGTTTTACCCCTTTAGCCTCCCTCCTTCTCTGTCAGGTGCTGCTCTCATGGCATCACATATTATTCCGGTGGCACAGAAATTAAGGGCTTGTCTGTACAACCCCTAGATACCTGGTGATCACTTGAGTAACCCCACGGAAGTCAGAGGGATGAGGGCTGGATAAAAGCTGGTGAGATGAGAACTCCCCTTCCTGTTTCAATTTACTTTAAGCACTGTGAGAGTACCCCTGCTCCAGTACCTAGGATTCTTTAAACCCATTCACAAAATCCTCTCTCTAAGGCCAGGTCTACACTTAAAAATTAGATTGACCTAGCTATGTCACTCCGGGCTGTGAAAAAATTGTGCACCCTGTGCAATGTAATTACATCAACCTAACCACCTGTGTAGACGTGGCTAGGTTGACAGAAGAATTCTTCCATTGGCCTAGCACCTCTCTGAGAGGGGGATTAACAACATCGACAGAAAAAAACCCTTTCCGTCAATGTAGGAAGCAATGTGTCTATGTTCAATAACTGTGCCACTGTAGTGTAGATGTGCCCTAAGTTAGCAGTGCAGTTTAGTGCGAAAGCCTGGCAGCAGGAATCTCTGTGGCGAAAGCAAGGGATTAGAAAGGGAGGATTCGAACCAGGACTTTTAAAATTCCATTGATGTAAATGTTATTTAGAAGAATTACGGGATTCCACTGGCTCCATCTTGAGGAAACTGTCATTTGTTTTGTGTGGCAGCTTTGTGACGGGAGCTACTGAGGTATCACTGGAAACGTCATTTCAGGTAAGTGCCACTTACTGGAAAAGTGGGTTGTTGTTTTTTATCAGCTGAGCTACTCAGCCTTTTTCTACTAGATGACCCTGGCAGGCAGCAATATAAGAACTTTAACTTCACAAAAGCCTACAGTACCAATGTGCAGTATCAGAAAAATATTACTAATATAAATGGTTTCCCCAAGCTATAAAAATGCATGGGCTGGGCATTGCTAGAATGATGTATCTATTTATTAGCTTTACTCTGAGCAATTTGCACACATTGGTAAATGTATCCTCATATCACCTCTGTGAGGGAGGGATTTATTATTATCCCCATTTTATAGATGGGGGAATTGAGTCACAGAAAGAAGAATTGACTTGCCCACAGTCACAGAGTGAGTGGCAGACTCCTGACTCCTAATTTAGTACTTAATCACAAAACCATCCTTCCTCTCTATGCGAGGGTGGAGAATAATGGAACAGGAATTTATTCACAAAGCAGTCCTCTCACACTTTATAGCCCATGAAAATAGTGGCAGTATTGAGTTTAAAGGGAACAAAGGGAACCAATCACAGCAGAGAGGCAGAGAGAAAATAACAGAGAGGTAACAATATTAGGGTGAACATAAAAATGTGTAGGTGTTCTGTAGTTATAAAAGAATAATTTGTGGCAGGTCACTTGCCAGATGGTGATTTGTTTTCCCCTCACATGGGTTAGTCAATTTAACAGTCTTCTTCTTGTTATCTTGTGGGCCAGACCCTCAGCTGGTATCAATTGGTGCAGTTCCATTGATTTTAATGGAGCTGCAGTGCTTTATAGCAGTTTAGGATTTGGCCCTGAGAATCTGATTCTCGTCTCACTCCAGCTTGTGCAAATCAGAAGTAACTCCACTGAAATCAGTGAGGTGGAAAACTGATGTAAGAAAGAGGAGAATTGGGCTCAGTGCTTGTAGTGCCAAATGATAGATTACACTTGACACTGGGGCCCAATCCTCCATTCCTTGCCTTCTCAAAACTCCCTCTGCTCTGTTGTGTCAAGTGTCCTCTGAACACAGAAAGGGAAGAAGGGGGTTGCCTTTTTTTTCCTGGACTGCAAGGTCATGCTATTAATACAATATTTAGGACTCTATTTAGAATAAACAGGGCATCCAATCTGTTTTGTTGAATCACATTTTTATATCCCTTTTAAATATCATCTTCTTTGCACAGAATTTGAAATAAGATGCATAGTGAAAACACTAACTTTTCTGATATTTTTACTGAAATACAACATGAAAGTCATTTCCCTCTTAATGGGGGAAAATGCACTTTTATAGGCTTTAAGAGACTGTAGAGCATTCAGCTTGGACCAGGTTCATCTGGCTGGAACACTGGATTTTGAAAATAACAAAAACAAAATATCTTGGCAGTCCCCATTTTTCTGCACACTGAATGTTAATTGTAAATGTTTACTCATTTAGTGTTTAACATTGTGGCTGGTCATAGGGATACAATGTCAGCATTTCTAGCTGCCTCTTGAGGTGTGCAAAAAGAAATAAACTCCAGAATTATCTTCCTTTAAACCTACTTTATTATTTATTTCTTTAAACTTCTTTCATATTTATATTTACAGAATCAGGTGGAAAAGAAGAGAAGATAACAAGATATAAAATATAAATATGTTTAGTCTTCCAGTCCAAAACCTCAAGCTACATTAACTCCTCTTTGAGACTGCATATTATTTTAAGAGTAGCCTTGGCAGAATTCAATTTTTATTTTTTAAATAATTCTGATGGACAATATCAATGTTTATTTTTAAGCACATTTTTCAATTTTTATCAATTAAAATTTTCACCATTGTGGTACACTGGGAGGGGGAGGGTCAGCCAAGAATTATTTCATGACAGTAGACATTGAAATGCAAAAAGTTAAAGCTTTATAACCATTACAACACAAATTGTCAACATCCCATGTCAAAATATGCAAAGTAAATATCCTCAAATTAAACTTCGTAAGTTCTCAAGCAGCATTTTTCTTTCTTTGCCTACCTATACATTTCAGTGATCCTCAATGGAATTGTTTCTCCATCAAGTTTGTGTGCATACGGTGAAATCGACATTTACTGACATTGACCATTAAAAGGCTAATCCTTCCAAGCCAATTTATGAGTAAACAATATGACAATGGTTTACAGAAGATAGATAGGAATATCCTTCAGTTTTATATCTCAGTTCCAATTATTGTTACAGTGAGAAAAAAGTGGGTGGAGAAGGGAATAATGCATTCAACTTAGCACATGGCAGCAATAATGGTTGTTTTTTTTTAAAAAAGTACTGTACATCCCTAACGCCCACCTTCCAGATGGTAGTAATATCAAGGTAGATACAGTTTTATGCCAAACAGCTTTGCATTGTGTCTATAATTCTGAATAGATTCAGTTGTCAGTCATCCATAATATCCAAACTGACCACAGACTTGGTGGTGCTGGGAAGTGCATGAATTGGCTGGATATTACGTATGTGTGACATTCCCCTGAGCACTCACTGGCATCCAGATGGTCACCTAAAGTGGAATGTGTAGTGATGTCACCACAGAGTAAAGCCAAATACAAACTGACTGATACTGTGATATCATTCCTAGATGCATCTTCTTTGGCCATTCACATAGCCAACCTCACCCATTTGGTGTCCTTTTGGGAGGACAGTTTATTTTTGTGGGTATCTGCAAGCATTTATAAATATTAGACATTCCCACTATGATCTCTCTCTACTATGGGACTCAGACTTCACAACCTTAGCTGTCTTTCTGGCAGCTCCTGAACTTGTCTGGGCATTTCTATTTCTCCATCCTGATAAGCCAACTTGTACATGTGTTAAATTATTTTTCCATGTTTATTTTTTCCATCCTCCTGTTAAACCTATTCTGTTAAAAAAAATACATGTTGGGTTGACAAGAACTGTACAGCAGTGGTTCTCAGCCAGGGGGCCGTGGCCCATGAACCCTTTCAGGGGGCCACAAAGCCTTGCGGCTGAAACCCGGTGCCCCGAGCCCCAGCACTGAAGCCTCCCCCCAATGCTGGGAACAGTGCAGGGCTGAAGCTGGCGGCCCCCATCAAGCCGGGAGTGGTGCGGGGCTAAGGCTGGCACCCCCCCCCCAAGCCCCTGAAGCCGGAAGCGGGGCAGGGCTGAAGCTGGCAAACTCCCCCCCACACAAGCCAAAAGCACCAGGTGGCCCCAGCACACACCTCCAATGCTGGAAGCCGCACTGGAAGTCCTACCCCCCTGCCCATACACAGCCCTAGCTACTCCGTCCCTGCACCCTGAGCTACCCCCCTGCATGCAAACAGCCCTTAGCTACCCCTGCACGCACACAGACCCTACCTACCCCTCTCCCTGCACTCTGAGCGGTTTTTGAACTTTTTTAACTGAGTCCCCACTTGGAGTTACATTTTTTGGTTGCATCCCCCCACAGCCCAGACAGGCTGGGTGGCATCCTGAGTGAGTCAGGAGGTGGAGGTGGTGCTCCCTCCCTGGACCCCGCCATGCAGAGCTGGCTCGAGCCCTTGCCCCCCAAATAGCAGTAAAACTACGCCTATGCCCAAGGGTCCCCCGCCCCCAGCCCAGAGCCCCTGCTGTGCCCTGGTGTTTTTATAGCATGTTGAGGGTGGCCTCAGCAAGAAAATGGTTGAGAACCCCTGCTCTACAGTACTAACTAGTAGCTAGAATATATCCTACCTAAACCTTAACAACAAGGGAATTTGTTTTGTTTCCCATTCCTCCACCAACATTTCTACTGAATGGTGACATACATGGATATAGATGCTGGCAGGCCAGGTGCCAGTTCATGCAAAGGTCCTCATGTTTCAACTGGATACTGACAGATACAGAGCTGGAATCTGACTGGCTCACTTGTGAGTTAATATTGATAAAATAGGTATCAGAATTATAAGAAAGTGTTTAGAATTTAGACTCTACTGAATGCTTGTGAGTTGCTGCATGCATTAATCTCACTTGTAATATCTGTGCTCCATTTGGTAATGTAATATTTGAGCAGTTGTATGGTGAGCCTTTGTGATTGTGTGAATTGCCATTCAGGAGAGGGACACTAACTGGTGTGGAGAGTTGCTTTTCTATAGAAATCGTTACGCCACTCTCCAAAAAGGAGACCTATCGATACCAGACAGGCTATAGCTGCATCTTACCCTCCCTACACGTAGATTGAGATGCCATCAACAAAAGGACTAAAGACTATTCTGCTCTTCTCCCCATGAGTCATGTAAGTGGACTTCTCCCATCAGCTGAGTTTGCATATAACAGGAGGGGCATAAACCCCCCCAAACCAAAGGTAGTTGGATTCTAAGGGGTGGGAGAGGCAAGGTATTTCTAGGCATAAGCAAGAGATCTCCAGCTGCTTAGCCTGGGTTAGCCCTAAAGGACTAATAGAGTTTGCTGATTATAGAAACCTATATTACCTTTTGAAATCTAAGACAGTAACTCATTTGTGTAACTGTGTGTGCTTACTTTAAACTTGTAAAAACCTCTCTAATTTCCTTTTGCTATTTAATACATCTTAATATAGTTTACTGGAGGATTGGCTACAAGCATTGTCTCTGGTGTGAGACCTAAAGCGCAATTGACTTAGGGTAAGTGACTGGTCCTTTGGGATTAGGAGTACCCTGAATATTGGTGTGATTCATGTTACACGGGGCCATCTATCATAGAGAGATGCTCTCCTGGGTGGCAAGACAGACCGGAGTACTGGAGAGGACTGTCTGGGACTCCATGTTAAGGCTGTTAAAGTGCTTGAAATTCTGCACTTGATGTAGTTGGTTGGTGAAATCTAAATTCAGAACTCACCAACAATTTGAGGTTTGTGCCCTGGTTTTTAACCGTCTGCCCTGAGGTTGGTACTCATGCTTGTGTATCACCGTTGGGAGCATCACAAGGTTCATGTGTGGAAATAGGCCAGCTCACTGAAGTAACAATAATGCAACAGAGCATATGGAATGTTTTAAAGAAGAATCAGTTCATGGAAGTTACATTAGTTTGCAAAATTATACCCTCATCTTACTTTTTTTTAACCACAACATATGTACTTTTAAAAGAGCTAATCCCTGCCAAGATTAGAACACGACCAACACACTGCCAAAAGCCTCCTTTGTTTCTTTATTGTTTGCATTTTTCCTCACAAAAACTGCCCTAAAAATATACTCCAGACATGGGATTAAGGCCTGGTCTACACTTAGAAGTTAGGTCAACATGGCTACTGCACTCAGAGGTGTGAAGAATCCACACTCCTGAGCACAAGAGCTATGCCAGCTTACCCCCAGTTGTGACACAGTGAGGTTGATGGAAGAATGCTTCTGTCGACCTAGCTACCGTCACTCAGGGCGGCAGCGTTCCTACACCGACAGAAAAACCACTTCCATTGCTGTAGGCTGTGTCTACACTACAGGGTTATGCCAGCAATGCTACAGCACCTTAGCTATGCAACGATAGTCCCTGGAATGTAGATGTGGCCTAAGCCGTAATTGCTGGCAACACGAATAAATGAACAGGTGTGGAAACAAAACAAAAGTATAAAATGATAGCTCTGTCCACAGTAAAACTCTAAAGAGACATTAGTTTCATACTGTTATTCCTTTCTGGTTAAATGATTTAATCAGTACATTTTAGGGCTTGCAAAAGGTACCAGATTGGGAACCTGGGAGAGTTAATTACTTTAGGCAGTATATACTTCCTGATCCTACCTTGCCTCAACTGGAATGACCTGGCCTAAACTTAAAGTTAGGTAAGGAAAAATTCCAATCCCCACCTAACCCCAAGTGTAGGCGCAGCTGTGTAGATGTGCAATAGTTCAGAATACCTGACTTTTCAGTGAAATGGCTTGAACATTTTCTTCTTTGACTTAACAGTCCCTCCACTGTAGTAATACTATGTAGTGCCCAAGCAGGATTCCAGCTCATTGAGAGCTCATAAATTTATTGTGGTTCTGCCTAGTCTTTATTTTATATTTTTGCACCACTTTTATTTCCTTCATTTTCTTTGCAGCTGCAGAGAGATATAGTAAGCTACTGTATAGTATTTTGAAAGCAGGGCCTCTGAGTAGTTTCCAAACTGCATACAAGCAGGTTATTCTTTAAGCTTGTTTTCTTTGGCTTGGTGTTAGCAGCATAGAATGAGTCAAACAGTATTAACTTTCAACAGGGAAGTGATGTGGTCAACCAAAACTGTTCGCGGCTAGATTGTGAAGATAGGTAGAGCAGGTAACCAAGACCAGCCCATAATGCAGTGTGTAGGCAGGAAAGGCAGGCAGATTCTTAGTAATTAAGTCAATGTTACAGCCTAAACTTTTCTGCCAGTTTGTGTTAAGGTTACACCGTAGCCTTACAGTTCCTGATCAGTCAGTCTTAGAAAGATGGTCAGATTAGTTCTTTGCCTCAAACTATTATACTTTGGATCAAAAGTTTTATGCTGTACAAAGAAATGGGAGCACTTTCCATCACTGGCTGGTTTAGCTTCCTTCACATATCTCCCCTCCTCCATCTGTACATACTGCTCCTCACCTGTTCAGGGCTAAGGAGAACAAACAAGTTGCTCTTTCTGTGATATGCAGGCTAATATTGTTTCAGATATCGACAGAGTGTGCTGTAGGACAGACAAATCTTTCTCGGTTACTCCACAAATAGACGTACGCAGCCTCCTCTATACACCATTCTCCCTCTCTTAGGACATAGGAGTCAAACTCCACTGGCAGAGGCCATTGCACAACCAACATGTGAACAGCCTGGCCCCCATGGAACACCTTTTAACATTTGTTAAAACTCAGCTGCTTCTTCATTTTGTCCATTGTGGTTGATAGGCAAAAGGCAAGAATCTGAATCACCTCTGGAGCAGAAATCTTTTTCCAGGAACTTGTTCATTCCAGCGTATCAGAGAAGGATATAACGATGACAGCCTCCATTGTTTCTGTCTGTGTCTACATGAAGGAAACAACTACAGCGTCTGATAACAGAAGACAAGTTGAGCTCTGACTGCAGCATAAAAGCATTTTTACTTCTGGAAATTAACCACAACATGAAAAACATGGCTGCTCACTGAGAAGCAACAACGTTGTGCAGACACAAAGCTATGCCTTCACCCTGAGTGCCTACCATTCTGTTAAACCCCATAACTAAGAAGGCCTGGAAAACAGAAGAACCACAGGTGTTCAGCTGCATGGAGGTGGAGAGAGGAAGTGGACTGTGGAAATGTCGTGTAACGGGACTTGGTGGAACTCCCTTGGCACACACCACTGGACTTCGGTCCAGGGCAGCTCTCTCAACAGCAGTGCAGAAGGCATTTGTGGGAGGATGCAGAACAGGACAGAGGCAACGTCAGTAGGTCCACAAACTATATAGATCCATTGGCTAACCACCCTATGTGGTAGGTGCATAGACAGTTTATGTGCTGCGGCCTGGAAACTGCAGTTAGTTGATTGCACAGCACATCCTAGGCTTGATTCCATTTCCCCCGATCCCACGCAAGGCCCCTACAGAAGCTTAGAACCTCTCATTGCCTCAGGCTTTAAATCAAGGATCAGAATATGGTCCTTAATGACAAAATGAAGACTAAGGAAAGACAAGACCGATAAATCTGAGAGAGTTAAAGGGCCCAGTCTTGTGAGATGCTGAGCAACCTCACTCACATTGATTTCAGTGGAAGCTGAGAGTATTCAGCACTCCTCTATAGGATTGGTTCCTAAGTGAGAAGGAACAATCAACACGTATATATCCAGCTGTCTACTTTGCGCTCTTTCTTCTGCCTACTAAAGTAAATATATTATGTTAAATAAAATAACTTGATTAGATTGCCTATTAAACACCTTTGCTTACACACGTCTACTTGGTATTTCCCCATATTCCTATGGAACAGTCAGAAAGACGTACTTGTACACCAGCCTTAATACTACAAGGTTCTCCTTGGATAAATGATGATCACCTCTCCTCTGTGTGCTGCAGTGGTTTGGCAGTGCTGCAGAATCAGCTGGTGAGGAAGTGGAGTATTTACTGCATTTTTAGGGAGGGATTTTCAAATGCATTTGCACTGGCCTAACTCTGCTCCCATTGACCTTATTGAGAGTTCTACCATGACTTCATTGGGAGCCAAGTTAGACCAATGTTGAACATATCTGAAGATCCCAGAATACCAATACAAGTACAAATAAACACTTAAAAATATGCACCACCGTCAATAAATGAGAACTATGGTTGTAAAAGCAAATACCCACTACAGAAATAAGGTCAACAAGAATGAAAAGATTTAAGAGAAATTGAATGATTTGGTGACTGTTTTAGATTCAAAATTGAACAGTTTGAAGAAAGATGCATCAAGTAGGATGAATTGATGATTACAAAAAATAACTGAAATAACTTTTATAACGAAGTGTATTCTTACTGCAACTCCTGCCCTATACTCCCTCAACTCTGCTATATGTCTGACATCCTCTCATTTACTGTTCATGTAAGAAAGGAACTTATACTGTCAGCAAAACTAGAGACAAAGTGGTTGAGGTAATATCTTTTATTGGATCAACTTCTGTTGGTGAGAGAGACAAGCTTTTGAGCTACACAGAGCTCTTCTTCAGGTCTGGGAAAAGGGACTCAGAGTGCCACAGCTAAATACAAGATGGAACAGTTAAGGAGTAAAAACATGTTGCAAGAGACCATTCAAGGTGAAGTGGGCAGTTAGCACTTCTACAGCCGTAGATTGTTGTAATGAGCCACAAATCATTTTTGGTGTCTATCAGAGTTATGAATTTAAGCTCTCAGGCTCATGAAGATGTTGTGCAAGTTTCCTCTGTGGATGAGGACTAAGTGGTCAGATATGGATACGGATAATATGGTGTTTCTGTCTTTTATCCTTTTTCTGTGTGAGTTCATTTGAGAGCGTAGTGATTGTTTTGTTTCATCTACATAGTTGGTTGTTGGGGCATTTAATGCACTGGATGAGGTACATCACATGTTGTGATAGGCATGTGTATGACCCATAGATCTTGAAAGGTGTGTTGTGGGGGGTATCGATCATTGTAGCAGTGGAGATATGTCTGCAGGTTTTGCATCTGTTGTTATGCCAGAGTCTGGTGCTGCTTTGAATTGGTGTCCTGGTCTGTGGGGAGCTTGCTTCTAATGATGAGCTTGGTGAGGTTGGAGGGTTGTTCGAGTTCCAGTGTGGGGTATAGGGGACAACTATCAGTGTGCAGTCAGAGGTTTTTATCTCCTGTATTAAAGCGAGTTTTCCCGGGGTATTTGCAATCTACTTCGCCTTCATCTAACAAGGGCATTCCACCAGAGGTTTTAAGTGTGTTAAGGTGTGTATCCTGGACTTTCTCCTCGGAGCATGTTCCTCAGTATTAGAGTGCCTTGGTGTGTTTGGGGTGGTTACTTGATCGGTGAAGATAATCTGTGTGTTTCTTGTTTCATCTTTAAAGTACCTTACAAACAACAGTCGACTGATCCTCTCGTGAAGTAGGTGCTGCAATTAGCTAATTAAAACACCTAGGAATGTAGGTGGGTAGATCCTGTCTATACTGAAGTTTTTTGCACAAGTGTATCTACACCAGCATAAATGTTGACTTACACTAGTACAACTTATCCCACAGTAAGTTGCACTGTTGCAAATCATGGCTTATGATGGATGGCAGGAGAGAGATCACTTGATCATTGCCTGTTAGATTCACTCCCTCTGGGGCACCTGGCATTGGCCACTGTCGGTAGACAGGATACTGGGCTAGATGGACCTTTGGTCTGACCCGGTACGGCCTTTCTTATGTTCTTATGTTCTTATACCAGTGTAGCATATCTACACTAGGGATTTGCTATAGTGAAGCTACATCAATTTACCTTCACTGGTGCAAAAAACTCACTGTAAACAAAGTCTTGGTATTAATTTATATTTTTGTTACCTGCACAATGGTAAGACACAAAAGGGTTAAGAGATTTGCCTAAGACCACACATAGATGCACTGGCTAAGGAAGGACTAGAACTCTGGAATTACTGTCTTTTAGGGCTGGTCTTCCCTATGGGGATACTGATACTGATGCAGGGATCGATTTAGCGGGTCTAGTGAAGACCTGCTAAATCGATGGAAGAGCACTCTCCGGTCAACACTGGTACTCCAGCTCTTTGAGAAGAATAAGGGAAGTCAACCAAAGAGTGTCTCCCATTGACGCAGCACAGTGAAGACACCGGGGTAAGTCAACCTAAGCTACGTTGACTCCAGCTGTGTTATTCATATTATTCACGTAACTTAGGTCGACTTACCCCCATAGTGAAGACAAGCCCTTAGTCTCGTGCTCTTGCCACTGGAACATGTCTTGTCTCACATCACGAGTCACTATACCTAGCCTACTCCTAAAATAAAATATTTTCTCAGTGAAATGCAAACACACGTCAGTGTGTCATTTATAAAGCTGCTTATATTATTATGAAAGTTATAAAATAGGTGTCTATCACAAATGACAGCAGAAAAATACCCCACATTGAATAGATCTAAATTACCAGTCATATCATTCTGTTACGGTCTAAGAATAGATGGGCCTTGCTCCATGCCCTGAAAGTCGACAGACTTAGGCCCTACCAGCCTGGTGGTGAGTTTCAAAGTCAAGGGCTCTCCATTGAGAACACCCTGCCACTGGCCACAAGACAGTCAAACCTTGAGACGATCATGAAGAGTGGCCTAGCACACCTCAACTGTTGCAGTATCACATAAGGAGGGAGGAGAAGGGGTCAGGATCCAAACCACAAAGGCTTTTCTAGATCAGTTTCAACACCTGAAATTGCACCTTCAATGAGAAGTCAGTTCGGACTTTGAAGAATTGACTTAATATTAAGCTCTGAAGCTGCCACTGCCAAGCAGGTAGCCAGCAACATTCCGTACCAACGACGTCTTCCAGATGGTCCTAAAATGCAAGCTCTTGTAGAGCGCATTGCTATAATTCAGTGCCATCATGTAAACATGTGTGTGTCATAGGCAGACCTATTTCCTCATAATTCAGATTCTTTTCAGACCATACTATCACTAGTCACAAACTGACCTCTCTTGCTCTCATTATGCCCTACAGCAAAATGATTTTGTTAACAAAATAATTTTAAAAATTAGACGATGGAATGGGCAGTACACATACTTGGGAGGGACAATTAGCATCTGCATGACATGAACTTTATCTTTTGTGCCAACATTTCCTTGCTGCTTTGGGAGAATGCAAAGCAATCCCAGCGACTGATAGATTGTTGGGAATGCCCTGCATTTTCCATCTGTTAAGATGTCTTTTCTTCAGCATGCCATGTTTCCTTTTGTATATGCTCACATAGTGCAGTGTTTTATTCTGCTTAAAGCTGAACTCAGTCACTGTTTCTGAATGACAGGTTTCAGAGTAGCAGCCGTGTTAGTCTGTATCCGCAAAAAGAACAGGAGTACTTGTGGCACCTTAGAGACTAACAAATTTATTAGAGCATAAGCTTTCGTGGACTACAGCCCACTTCTTCGGATGCAGATGTTCCATTCTATATGCATCCGAAGAAGTGGGCTGTAGTCCACGAAAGCTTATGCTCTAATAAATTTGTTAGTCTCTAAGGTGCCACAAGTACTCCTGTTCTTTTTGTTCCTGAATGGTTTCTCCAACATGACTCACATTCGGAAAAAAATGTAAAAAGAACACAAGTAATGAAATGTGTGTATATATATATATATATAGACAACATACATATTAAGTTGTATAGTTTAGATTTGAGCTAGAATGTTTTGTAATTTCACACTGCTGCTGTACACTTCTATATGAAAATTACATAAGCTGTTTAAAAAAGTCTTTGTTGTGTACTCATAATTTAAACCCAGAACTCCTACTCCTCACTAAGTATTAATAATACAAGAAAATACATGAATACAGAATATGCACACATCAGTGCTCAATCATTTGTGTTCATTGCAGCCCATTGCATTCTTTGTCTATACATGATCTATTTACATTGGAAGCTCTTAGGGGAAAAGTACCTTGGCCAAGATTTTTTAAAAGTAACTAGGAATTTTGGGTGCTGATCCTTAGAGGACAAATGATCTGTGAAGTGCTTAGCACACAACTGGTTTTATAGAAGTAATAAGATTCTGACTCACTCTCTCATTTTATTATCTAGCAAGCCAAAAATATCACTTAATTTTTTCATTTGAATTTTCTGCCAAATAATCTGTGAAATATTATAAATCCCCAGGTGAATGAAAGGGTCTGATAAGTAATCAGTGAAACCTGGGGGGTACGATCTTTTTATGATGGTGACACAGCCACTTATTCATATGTGATTTCTAAATTACAGTTTGATACAAATCTTTTCTTAAAAGTTAGTCTCAGTTCCAAGGAAGGAAAGAAAGGATTTGAAGGCATTTAACATTATTTTAATTCATTGAGACAAAAAGAAAGACTTGAAAAATGTTTTGGCTTTCAGTCAAAGCTGTGTTTAATAGAAACTGAGGACAGACACAGAAGTCCCAAACTAATGTATTATCATAAATTAACTCTATGGGGTCTAGGGAGTTAGCAGATTAATGCAATATAACTAGTAAAATGTTTTCACTTTTGGGACCTAAAGCTTTTATCTAACCCTCACTTGACAAAATCTAACATATATTGTAAAGTCAGGTTGTACAATACAGTAGGTCCCAAAGCAATGCAATAGCTTTTCCTTGTATACAAGCCCTAAAGCAAGGTTTAAAAATGGTAGTTGTATAAAAACCCAGTGAGATCATCCATCCCAGATGTGAATGCAGAGGGGACCATTTATGCACAGATCTCCCAGCTGCCCTGGGAAAGAGAGGCAGAGGTGATGACTTTCTGAGTTCCTGGGGGGTGCTCGACCTCTGCTCTGCCTCAGGCCCTGTCCCACTACACCTCATCCCCCAAGCCTCCACCCCTGCCCCACCTCTTTCCGCCCCCACGGAACAGCTGATCGTGGTGGGTGAGAGGAGCTGATCGTCAGGGCAGAGGGGGCAGGAGGGCTCGGGGGGAGGAGCAGATTTGCAGGGCTGCTGGTGGGTGCTGAGCACGCACTATTTTTTTTCCATGGGTGCTCCAGCCCCGGAACACCCACAGAGTCGGTGGCTATGAAGAGAGGGATCATCCAGTTGTGTGGCACTGCCCACCCTCCTCCTCCTCCTCCAAGGCCTGTGGAAGGTGCTCTGTGGATCCAGGGTCTGTGTAGAGAGTGAGTTACAGACTGTATAGGTCAAGGGAAGGAATGGACTGGCCGGACACACAATGTCTCCTCTCCAGCCCTGGGGAGAATTCCCAGAAAAGATACCTGGGAGAGGAGGGGCAATTCCCCAATGAAAAGGTCTCCATAAGCAGGGCCGGTGCTACCATTAAGGCAAACTAGACGGTTGCCTACAGCGCCAAGATTTGGGGGTGCCAAAAAGCAGTGCCCCCAATTTTTTTTTACAGCGTTCCTGGGCTGGGCTGCCGGCGGCGCGCTGACACGTGCGCCTCAGACTCCCTTTCCCATTGCAGCGGCCGCTCCACTTCTCCCGCCTCCCAGGCTTGTGGCGCCAATCAGCTGTTTGGCACCGCAAGCCTGGGAGGGGAGGAGAATTAGAGCGGGGGCGGCGTGCTCAGGGAGGAGGCGGAGCAGAGGTGAGCTGAGGTAGGGAGCTGCCGCGGGGGGGGCACCTCAGGGTGGAGGGGGGGGGGCAGGGAGCTGCCGCAGGGCTGGGGGCCTAGGGCGCGAAACTTCCTTGCACCGGCCCTGTCCATAAGAGGATCCTTGGAGAGTTCCTTCCTCAGAGCCACCTTCCATAGGTTTTTCCATGGAAAGGGATGATCTGATCCCTGCTCTTTACAGCTGGGATTTAATCACTTACTAGCCTCTGGACAAGTGCTGTCCTGCCCTTAAATACACTGATTGATCAAAAGTGGATCACAAATGATCAAAGGTGGAGAATGAATACTGGCCTCAGTCTTCTTGTTAACGCTGCCAGCTGGCAATAGAATTGGATAATGTTTGTCTGGCCAGCCTCTTTGCCCTGGTCTACACTACACAGTTAGGTCGACATAAGGCAGTTTATGTCGACCTAACTATGTCAGCGTAGACGCTACAGCCTTGCTCCCTAATACATGTGCCGTACTACACCAACATAATAAATCTGCCTCCACGAGAGGCATAGGGCTGATGTTGGTGTAGTTAGGATGATGCAGTGTCCACGTAGACACTGCATTACTTACATCGGCCTTTGGCTGTCATTCTTGCCAATTTCATGACTCCATGCTGGAGTCGTAAAATTGACAAGAAAGTCCTCCCCACTCTCAGCCCAGCTGCTGCCTGCTGCCTGGCTCCTTGCTGAGAACCCGCCGGGAGCCCGGCCAGCTGCCCCACTCCCAGTGACGAGCGGGCAGTCAAGAGCCCAGATGGCTGTCCCGCTCCAGGTGGGGAGCATGGAGCTGAGAGTGGGAGGGGAGTGGGGTGCAGCGGAGAGCAGGGAACAGAGAATGGGGAGGGGCTGCTGGTGTGGAGCTGGGAGCCCGTCGGGGAGCAGCAAACGGAGCTGAGAGCCCGGCAGCTCCTCACATTGCCCTTCTTAGGTCAGTGGAAACGCTCCTGGTGAGGACATATATCACCGACTGAAGGACAACAGTGTGGACATGCACCACCTCAGTAAGCTGTAAGACAACCTAATATAGGTTGACTTAAGTTTTTAGCACAGACATGCCCTTTGTTACATTCTTCCTCAAGTTCTGCTCAGCAACCTACACCCCAGTCTGCTCTTTGAGAGGAGTTCATATAGTTAATTATGTATGGCCAAAATTAATTGGGACAACCATATATTCATGCTGGACAAACACCTTTAATATTCAGCTTTTGCCTGGACAACTCAGCTTAAAAAAAAAAAATCTGGCGTAAATCTACAAATCCTTTGGAATTTACACAGTGTCTTCAGCACACAGCTCTACTAGAGAATCACTTCAGAGCTGTATAGTTAAAACAATCCAAAAGGAAGAACTAAAAGAAGTCAAAAGAAGAAAAATAGTTTTTAAGAGCAGCCATATGTCAGACAGCCTTAGGGCCATATTTAATTTAAGAATCATAATATTTCTACCAAGTTTCCAGGAGCAATTCTCTTGATCTGGATACTGCTAATGATTTTTCCCATGGACTTAATTCATAGAAACACAACTTGCTTTATGAGTCATAGAATCAGAGAAGATGGAGTTGAAAATGAGCTCTTAGGTAATCCTATCTACTTGCCAGTGTAGGATATTTCCCTCTTATACAAAAGTTAAAAATAACCATTTATTAAAAACCGGAAAATGAAAACTTTTAAAAAATAAATAAAAGTAGTGGAGGAAGAGTCATGTCCTTTTGTGCTTTGGCTCTATGCACTACGATAATTTTACAAGAAACACTGCATAGATATGCATATTCAGAAATGCAGCAAAAAAAAAAAAAAAGAGAAAAGAAATTAAAACTCGATACAATTCTGTAACTAATTTGTACATGCAGTTACCACACATGGAAATCTTGTATTTACATATGCAAATTGACTAGAAAACAAATAATTGGCCTTTTCTACTCACAATCATTGTAATCAAGTACCCATAAAGTACATAATTGTGCAACCATTTCAGGATCCACATCCGAGAAATTTGGTTTTGTACGTATCTATGCAGGCATGCACTCACAGTAGTACGTGACATATTATTCACACCTTTACACATCACAAATACTTAATCAAAAAAATCCAGGCGCTAATGAATATATGCTTTTACATCCCTGGACAGCTGTACTTTTCTACTTGACAAAAATAGCTTAAAATCACATTACATGTTTTTGTTTCACCTTTTGCCCATACTATACACATAAATTAAGGAGGCAGCCAGCTTCCATTATAAAACCCTAATACCACACCCCTATAACTTTGCATCAAACGTGTTTTGACCAAATAATCTCTGAAGACAAGAGAACACATTTTTGCAAAGTTTGGAGAAAGGGTGTTGATCTGTGTTTGGTTCGTTTTTTTTTTTTTTTAAGTTAAATCTCATTAAAAATTATCCTGGTTTGAATTTTGACCTTTGTCTGAAATTTATTCTTAGCTCAAAAATGGCTTGTTGCTGCTTTTTTAAACTTTCCATACAGTGGAAAACTTAGGCACTAGTTATACTATAAAGTAATTATATTGTAAGTATAAAACAAAGTTAGTAACAATTTTTGTTGTTGATAGGTTTAGACCTAATCCTGCACCTATTGATTTCTATGAGAGTTAAGGGCCTACTCTTGTTCCCGTTAATGTTAGGGCTTGTCTACATTACTCGCAGGATCGATGGGCAGTGATCGATCCAGCGGGGCCAATTTATCTCGTCTAGTCTAGACACAATAAATTGACTGCCGAGCGCTCTCCCGTCGACTCCGGTACTCCACCGGAGCGAGAGGTGCAGGCGGAGTTGAGGGGGGAGCATCAGCTGTTGACTCACCACTGTGAAGACACTGCGGTGAGTAGATCTAAGTACGTCGACTTCAGCTATGTTATTCACGTAGTGGGAAATGTTAGTTATTGATTTCTGTTGGAGCAGGACTGTGTTCAGTGTGTGAAAATGTTGCCCTCTATTGATTGATTTCCACTTAAGGTATGTCTACACTTATGGCAGGGTGTACAGGCAGTATGGACAGTGAGGCATGGCTTAGGCAAGCAGGGTGCCCAATACACATGAACCCTCAGAGTATATAGAACTCCATGGCTCTCTAGCTGCCCAAGCAATACCTCCAAAGTCTACACTGCTATTTTTTACACTGCCTCCTTGCTGCCAGAGCCTTTCCCTGCTGCTTCCCCACTGCCAGAGACTTTCACTGCCACAGGTAGCTACACACTGCAGTGACAAGTGTGGACACAGCCTGCCTTTCACTGTGACATGAAGCTACACATACTCTGTGTGCTGCTGCAAGCATAGACAAGATCTTAGAAAGAACATCAAGGTATTTATACAAGAAGTAGAGGTATTCCTTTGGCTCAAGTGGTAGAGGCTTGTGGTTTTAGTTTTAGTTTTGAAGGACTGGGGTTCAAGGATCAACTGTGCAGGTGTGCGTTGATTTATTGTGAAGAGGGGATAACTTTTCCAAAGTTAATGTTGCAACCACAGACCCATTATAAGGCTGATTTTGCGCTCTTGTAATTCTGAAGGCAGGGGGGAAAAAGAAAAGAAAAGAAAAGACCATAACAAGTTCCTCATGTTTCAAATATTTTGGGTTAATACTCATTGGTAACTAGAACAATTAAAATTTTGTATTAGGATTACTACCTTAATTCTGCCCCAGCCTGCTATTGTGAAAAGTAAAATATGAGAATTGACATTTTTCAGTCTGATCCTTGGGTACAAGACCAATGCTTGGGAGAGATTACTGGTCCTGAAAGCACTCTTAGTAGTGTGCCTGCCCAAGTGTTTCTAGCCCTGGCAGGCTGCGAGATACTGCACCTTAAAATCGTATTATTTTGATTACCATCTTGGGTTTTATTCCCCACTTAAATTTCAACATGTTTGCAGCCAATATCTCACAAGCCACTAGAGTTAGAGATGAGAGACACTGTCAAGTCAAATTTGACCCTCAATTTAAATGTCGTAAAAATAGGTTTTTACAAAATACAAAACAAATCAAAAAAGCCCATCCCTTAAGACGACCAGAAACAGTACCATAACTTTAAAGATTTCCTATAAAAATATAACCCCCTTCCCCAAACATTTTTATTTAGGCCCCGATTCAGCAAATCCTTGCAATAGGTACAGCACATTGGGCAAGGCTATTTGCGCGTCAATGAAAATGCAACCTTAGGCGATGTATGAGCATATGTAAGGCTAAGCACTAGGGACAGGCCTCCAGAATGGGCACTGATATGCCTCCCATGTTACCTGCAAGTGTACAGCGTTTAAAAAAAAAAGTGTAAAGGAAAATGGGCATATCTGAGGGACCCTAGGGAAGGGCATGCTCATGAGGCAGTTAGCTATGTCCTGATCCCGCAGACACTTATGCATGTGTATAATTTTACTCATGTCAATAAAGTTTTGAACTAATGTTTCCTTTTTAAGTTGAAACCTGATTGTGAACTATTTATTTCTAAGCATGGCAAGCCTCAAGATACTGGAGCTTACATCTTTCATGATCCCCTCAGTTCAGCAGTGCTTCTTTTGATACTGGTCCAGGTCTGAACATAGCAAAGCCCTGACCTTGGAACAGTGTGATTTTCAATCCCTGCAACACACGGCATGTACTACAAGGAACCCCTTAAAATATGTGTATGCGGGTAGCAGTAATACAAGCTATTTTTGTACAGATGACTGCATTTGATCTAATTGATTCAACAAATCCAAAGTGCCATAAACAAAGAGTGAGAGAATATAGAAAAATAAGGTATGGTTCAGTACTGCCTCAATTGCCTGAATGTTATGAGAGACACTGAATAGAATTAGACAGTGGAGGGAATTTTCAGCCTAATTAATAAAAATCAGGTGACATGACACAGTTTAGGAAAACTGAGGTTTACCCATAAACCTGTTATAACATGTGCTCTGGGTAGCATCTCTTCACTGCATTGACTAGGGCTGGATTAGGCCCATAAAGTCAAACAGTTTGCTGCATTTTACTCAACTATCTAAAGAGTACTGCAGATATCAAATATATGTAACAGTTGCTGCAATTCAAGAAACTCTTGATTAGATATCAAGCTACAGTACTTAGTAGCAAATGTTCTGTTCTTTTATATACAACAGATTATCTGGCAATAATGCGAGTTATGTGTCTCTATCAAAATGAAATTTGATCCTTTAGTACTATGTGCATAAAACTTCCTTGTGTGTACTACTCATCTTATATGTTTGACTTCCCTATGACAAATTGAAATTGCATACAAAAAGGCTTTTACGTGTGTTTGAGTTGTGAAGATACATATGTAGCTTCAGTAGGGATGATTTCTTTACTTCCTCTCTTAAATGTAAAACCTTATTAAATATTAACTATTATACCAACTGAGCAATTGATCTAAACCAGCAGGTAGATCAGCAGAATGATATTGTTTCTTAGAACTCTATCAGACACATATTCAAAAAACCTAATGCCGACTTGATCTCTGTAAAATCTGAACACGGCCAGGTGACTGTGCATGCAGATCTGGTATTTGCATATACAAATACTTGTTTTGCATGCACAGTTGGTGGTTTTCTAGAGATATTTCTCAGGAACCATGTATACACCCATTCAAAAAACAAAACAAAACACCACCACACACACAAAGAAAGAAAGAAAGAAAGAAAGAAAGAAAGAAAGAAAGAAAGGGTCCTCTGTGTTTCAAAGGCTGGCCTCAAATCCTAAAAACCCAGGGACCTGATCTTCAATACATTAGTATAGCTGCATATGCTGATTTATACCTGCTGAGGATCTAGCCCATAATTGCAGGCAACTATTAAGAATAAAAGGCAGCTGAAAGCCTGAGAGTTTTCTAACCTACTATATTTATCCATTTGAACCTCACTGTTCTTCCAACACTCAGTAAATAACCCTGGCTTACAAGGATCACCCTCTAGTGGGTGTTCATTTCTTTCTGTTCTCCTCTCCTGGGATGACTTCTCTTAAGCAACAGTTAGAACCTATGCCAAATGTGCAGAGGGAATAAAAGAAGGAAACCACAAATCTCAATTTACATCAGGGCATTTTGATAAAAAATATGAAAATTCTACATGAAGGTTAGTGACTGAGGTTAATTATTGCCCATGGTAATAAGCAGAGCACATGTTGCACAAGCATCTGATGACTGTACATCTGTTTTTTCCAAAAACTGTACTTGTGTGAAATTTGTGGATTTGTCTCTACAGATATCAAATCTTTCATCTTCTATTCATACTTAATGCTTTAAAAAAATTTGGCAAGAACTACTGTTTGTGAAAATGTGTGCCCCAGTGGAGTAAATTCCATCTGTCTGTTTGAAGGGCTGTTTTTAACAATTACAGTTTTCCTAAGTTATAAACCAGCATGAGGCACAATAAACTATATAGAAGAACAGCGGTTGTCATCTTTCTGAATTTTTTTTTTTTGCTTTTGTCTGCCAACTTTGAAAAGTTAGACTAATGGCATCTTGGGTTCTAAAGTTAAAAATCCTATGACCATCTGAAAGTCAAAGTGACCAGGAAATGCTGCATAATGTACGTCCTGTCCTCTTTTTACCCAATATTCCTTCGGTCTTGTGTAGTATACAAATCATACCTGAGTTTGTTGCCTTCAAGTGCAGAGCATTTCAAATACTTTTTTGAACAACAGAATACACTCATGCAGAACTAAGCTCTAGAGAGGCATATTTAAAATCATTAGTGGATAGCCTTAGTTCAAAGTACATCCATTGCTCCCAATTAATCTGACAGGTGATGAACCCCTGTTCTAATATGGAATCTCACACCTGCATTAACATTGTTGCCAGATCACTTACTTCTGGGTTCTCGAGGTCCATCCACCGTTATCTTGATGGCTCTGTGATACGTGGCTACTTGTGGAGGATTTGTAAAGACTGTGATGGTTAGGGTGAAGCTCTTCCCTGCAACAGGAAAGCACATAACTCTCTTACTGATGATTACAATACAACATGCACTGAGATAATTTGTATCTGTCGTTTTCAACAGCTCGAAAACACATCATATTTTAGTCTCTATATATTATATATGTGCCCATACAGTGCAGCATTTCACATCCACTTCAGGGCAATCCAAGGCTGTGTATATTCCATACATGGCTACTGCTCCAAGCACGTATAATGAATTGATTTACATTTAATGTTATTTGTACTTTGTAAAATACACAGTTTACAGCTGGACAGTTATATTTTAAATTATCCACACTACCACTTACAACTGATCTATGTTTGTTAAGGGTGTTAGTTCACAGAGCCCTATAAATTATGGCTGAGTTCCAAAGCTGCCTAAGGAATCTGAACACACAATTCCCATTAAATCAAAGGGATGTTCAAGTCCCCTAGGAAGCACTGAAAATCCCATGGTAGATGGTTCAAGCTAGTGTTGGATCAGTTCTACAGAATACACAGGAATCCTTTAAAATACAGAGAAATCTACTGCCATAGCTCCAAGAAATTATAGAGACAAGATAAAAAGAGATCTCTATAGTTTGTCTGAAGGGAATTAAAGAGTTCCATGAAGACATAACAGTGATCTGATTGTTCTGGATTTCCTCCACTTCCTCCCCCTTGTTTTAAATCTGGACAAGAATATTTTATACAAACTCAGCTTTTTTATTTTATTGCTTTGTGGGTAAAAACTTGCTTCCTGGATTTCTATGGAAAGTTTTGCTAAGATATTATGATGGGTTTCACTATAATTCAAAGGGAAGACTTTTCAGATATAGTATGTGCATGCCATAGTTCTGAGTTTTGAAAATTAGTCATTTGGTGGTTCAAATGGAGATAAGAAATTATGATATAGGCCCTCATGATTATAATGTATTTAAATATTTCTGCTTCTGTTTTGGTGCGAACTCCTTTTACTCTCATTTGTAAAATGGGGATACTACTATTACTTGCCTAGTGTTCTTCAGATTATTTAGTTATTGAATGTGTGGCATATTGACAATGTAAAGCACTGTATAAATATTAATTATTACTTTGGCATTTACAGAAATAAAAAAAAATTGACAGCACTACCTGTGGCCAGTTTTAGTATAGTTCTCTGAATGTCATGGGGGACATGGATAATCATAGAGTTTTCAAGAAACACGGCCCTGATTTGGACAATGGGGAGTTTCAGATAATTGAGGTTATACTTGCATAGGCATGTGCTGTACAAACTTTCCCACACACCACTACAAAAAGCACCTCATTGCTGGTCTCCAACATTCCTGTCAACCAAGTCTCAGGGTTCTTCTGATGAAAGCTTCCAAATGTTATAGTTTGCTTTGTTTATCTAGATGTAGGTATACATCCACGTGTGATGAGAATAAGACAGTTTCACTTTCAATAGTATCTGAACTCAGTTCTTATCTAGGTATTGGTATGGCCCTCAGCACTAATATCTGAGCACTTCATAATCATTAATGGTTTCTGTCCTCACAATGTCCCTGTGAATTAGGATGGAGCAGTAAAGCTCAGGTTAAATAAGGGCTTGTTTACACAGTGCAGCAATGTGCTCTACAGGGGTGTGAATTCTAGAGCACACCAATGTGTTGTGCACTAACTGGCCCATGTAGATCCTGCTGATGTGCACTAAAAGTTCCCTAGTGCATGCTAATGTAGTTCCTTTCCAAACAGTAGTACATTAATGTGCCCTAGGGAACTTTCAGTGCACACCAGCCAATGTTACACAAGTCTGTATCTGAGCCGGGAATTAAAACTCAATTCTTCTCCATCCCAGTCCTGTGCCTTCCTAATACCCTTCCAACCTCTGCTGAAAAGTAGCTCCAGGTATCGGGAGGAGCTGTAAAGGTGGCATAAAAGCCACCTTTGATCCATGCCTCAAGACCGTTGACCCCTGACTTGGGTCCACTCAGCCAGACTCAAGGCCAATGTGTTTTTGACATTTTCTAAATACCAAATTGTATGACAGATCATAACAATTATGTTGCCAATACTCAGACTTTTCTATGAGGGATCAAAAATAACTACTATTAAAAACTCCCCAAGAAAATTAACACCCAAACCATGAGATTTTAACTAATATTAAAGGGACATAATCAAGCCAAAAACATATCCTGCTTCTTTAGGAAAATATTTTACGTACTGTTATTTCAAGTAGCACCTAAAATGCCTATAACTGAAAGAAATTAGAGAAAAATAATAGATTAATAAATAGAAAAGTATCTCTAGCTATAAAGTTTCCAGTTTATTTACTTGGGACATTTGATAACACTTAATGGGGCGTTTTCACTGTTTCCCTAACACACTCAATCATCCCCCTGTTATTTCTGTAGGATTTTCACACAGCACAAGGAGTGAGAAAAATATTTTTAATAGTTAAATGTGATTGTAAAATCAAAAAAATTACCATAGAGAATCAGGGCCAGGTGCAATATTTGTAACTCCTTTAAAGATATTCTTCAAAACTTATTAGATTTCAAAATGATGGTGCCTGTTGTGACACAATTCGGCAAAAGCAGGAAGACACTCCACTTACCTTTTACTGTTTATAGAAGTCTACTCATTAACCACATGCTGGTTAACCACAGGACTACATAACCATATGCCTATGTGTCACTTACTGTTACTCTCTGATAATTCCACTGTAGTCCTCTGGCCATTTTGTTTAATTTGCATTTATTTTTACTCATTACACGTGTATTAACTATATGTCTGGTTGATGCAGGTAAAATTAGCTAGAAATGTATCCAACCTAATTTTATGTGAATTAATCAAACATATAGTTAATACATGTGCATAAAGATCATAGGATGAATGCACACCCAAACTTTCCCCTTGCATCTGTGTATTAGCATGCAGCCTAAACCTGTGATCTCATTTTTTCCTAGATACACATGTGCCTATTACACACAGAGATGTATACAAACACACATGATCTGTCAAAACTGGTTATTAAATTTTGGTTCAAAAGAAATATCTGATTAGTTTCTTGATAAATGACAGTCAGATTTCCCCAGCACACAGCCCTTTGTTAGCTAATGGGAAGAGATGAGACCCCTGTTTTAAACAATCCACAAAGCACAAATGGAAAGACTATGCACAAATGGACTAGGGATCATGCACACACAATATGTGGTAATTAAAATTGGAAATTACTGTGCATATGTAGGCATATTGGTTGAGAATAGTGAAATGATCTCATATGAGGTCCTTTCTTTAACACTGCTAATGAGCAAGATTTAGAGACTGCCACTCCCTCTGTAATTATCCATGGCAGCTCCTAACATCAAGGATGTGGCATCTCCTGGTCCCAAGGATAAAACTTTCAGGAGCCTGGGGCTTTTTCAACAGAGGGACCTTGGCTTTGGAATATACTCCCAGCAACAACAAGATAAGCCCAAGTCTTGCATCTTTAAAGGTACAGTACAAGATTCACTGTTTCAGTCAATCAGATCTGTCCCCAGTATTAGGGTAGCACAACAGCCTGGCAATGTTTCTCTTGCAAGATCCCCATCATGATTCACTTGAAAAAACAATTTAACATGGGGAAGAGAACTAGCTGTATTTCTGGACAGGCAATAAGTAACACTTAATTTTGTAGATGGTGCCTAGATACTACGTTGATGGCTGCATTAGAAACAACACAGGAATGCTCTCTAGAGCCACTGGTGATTAAAACGTCAAAGGAAAAGATAGATTAAAAACATCTTCTAAAAATCATAACTTGATGGTCTAATGATAGTGCACTGCTCTGCCAGATAGGTATCTATACGTGTGTCCTGAGCTCAGTCATTTCCAGTCTGGCAGGGACTGGAAATGCAGTGAGAACCAGGAAAAAGTGAGACACTTGAAGTGCCCTCCCTGTGCAACCTCTGGATGATGGTTGACATTGTATTGAAGAGCTCTTCAGGGAGCTGCATTCCAGCCTCTTCAGCTGGAGAGGGGGTTGCTGTAATCTGGGGCAGCTTTTGAAAGAGAATGAAGTCAAGGTGGGAAAATAGCGAATCCCGGACAACAACCTAGTAACATGCAAAGAGGTTTTGTGTATTGCATTAGTCATCCCTGGGAGATGTAATTACCAGAACGAGATGGCTCTATGGATGGGAGGCATTTTTTAGAATGTGTGTGGATGCAAAGCAGCACACCCAGGCAAACTACAGAGAATGGCAAACAGAAAGTAGCACAGAAGACATGTGGCCAGCAGGGCTCGCCAGATGTTTTTAAAGGATGGTTTTCTGTCTTCTCATGTGGGTTGTGGTTGTGGAAGAAAAATAAGTGGGGGAGATGAGAGAAGAACTTTAGCGATTACAGACCATATTATGAGTGCCCCATTCCATTTTTATTCAGTCTTTTCTCAGGCAAAACTCCCAGCTCAATCAATGGAGGGGTGGGGGAGGGGGGGAGAAGTGTCTGAATGAGGATTGGACAAAAATGTAGTAAAAGCTTCAGGATTGTGCCAATAAGGTGCAGAAGGGAAAAAAAGCAAGAGAAGCTGATGATATGGTTACAATAGCAATATGCTGCTTTAAGATTTCTTTTGTCATAGAATATTATTGGTTTTCTTAAGTAATTACAATGCATTATTTTAACAAACTGGAAAAGAAGCAAAAATGGGAAAGGAGCCAAGAATGTTTGCACTGACAAGGCCAAGCAATATGGATGAAAAAACATGAAATGTAAAACAAAAAATACACAATACAACACAGATGATATTATGGCTAATTTGAGAGAGGTTTCCACATTATAGTAAGAGAAATTATGGCACAATATTTTCTGCTACTACTTTTTCATACTTATGTGTTCATCTGATTTTATTAAAGCGTGCTAAATGATGATTGTTATATGTCTTTCAAACTTCTCATGACACTTCCCTAGGGATCTGCCAAAGTGCCAATGTAAAGATGTCTACTATTTTTTTTTATAATGTGTGTGGCTGTATGTACATGCAATATATACACACATACGAACATGCGCACACTCACACACAACATTAACAACTATACATTAGGGAAATATTCTGCCACTCTTGATTAATAGCTTACTACTTGAATAATCCCATTGAAATTGATGGGATGAGTAAGAGTAGTAGAACTGACTCTTAGTTAGCTGTTGCTTAGTGCATGGTTTATTTTTTTAAATGCTTCACTTAATTGTATGACAGTCTAGAAAAAACTAAACAAGGTAAAATTCTATCCTCAGATGTCTGTCTTGTTCCTGTTGTCTTCAGTGGCAGTTTCATACAACTAAGGACACAACTTTGCCAATGGCATTTCATTCAGTGGGCATCTCATAGGAGAACAATTATAGTTAAAGTAGAAGATATTAAAGAGTTAACTTTTGTTAACCATTATCACATAGATACCACAGACAGCTATTATTTCAAGCACAAGAGAAACTACAGTAACTTCATATACTACTGTGGTACCTGTTGTCAAATACAGAATTTTTAATGGTGACCACTGCACTATAAGCCAAATTTGACAATGAGAGCACAATGGGTATGCCTGCAAAACTGTGTACAAATGATTATTTGCACCTAGAAACCAAATAACTGTGTGCACAAACAGGTAGTTGCATGTACAACAGGCCTTTTTTTTTTCCACATGAAAATAGAGGCCTGTGCATGTGAAATGTGGGATTTTGGAGATGCAGCTGTTGCACCCTTCCAGCCAAGTGATCCCATCAACTTAATCTTATGGCTATAT
The DNA here is from genome assembly GCF_011386835.1 of Chrysemys picta bellii. Classification (NCBI taxonomy): domain Eukaryota; kingdom Metazoa; phylum Chordata; order Testudines; family Emydidae; genus Chrysemys; species Chrysemys picta. The sequence continues at coordinate 192,253,602 of NC_088791.1, forward strand.
TCTGCAATATTTCTACTGGATAATTCCAAGTGTCTCATTGCACAAAGTTCTTATTTCTACATTTACCCATATAGGGTGAAATTCTGTCCTCAGTTAAATCAATAGATGTTTTGCTATTGACTTCAGTAGGCTCAGGATTTCACCCATTGGGCCAAATACTGCCCTTCCTTCTCTGCCCCAAATAAGAATTACAGAATTTAATCCACTGTGTGATAAGATTCTGAATCATCTGAATACTAATGGCTCAGCAACGCAGACACTAGTAATTTGGGTGCAACTCAGCTACTGGCTTCCACTCTTTGCTTTCATTTCTGTTCCCTGCAGCACTCCATAAAGTATGCCTACTCTGGAGCTGGAAGGTGTAGATTCCAGTTTATGGAGTCAGACCCATGCTAGTTCTGATCAAGTTAGGAGGCTAAAAATATAGTGCAGCTCAAGTAGTGATAGGGGCTAGCTGCCCTGACTGTGCACCCGGGTCTCACATGGGATTGTACTGGGGGGGCTAGCTCATCGCACCACTGCAGCTACACCCCTTATTTTAGTATGCTGGCTCAGAGCTAGCGTGGCTTTGTCTCCTCAAGCTGGAATTTACCTTCCAGTTTCTGTGTAGACAGACCCATACTGACCAACAACAGACGCAAGCTGTACTCTCACATTTCCCCTGCTCATACACCCACCTCTTCTACAGCGAGCAAATCAAATGCGTTCGGGATTTATAATTAATTTTCCTGCATGTTGAATTAGTTTCTCAAAAATTTTCAGAATATGTGTGGTAGCGGGGAGAGGGGGTATTTGGATTGAAACAATCTTCACTTTATTATTTTGTGAATCATAAATAGGTGTATTTACCTCACTCTATTAGAAGCATGGTGTGTGTATTAAGTCACTGAATTCCAAAAGTGAAATTAAGTGATATTAAAAGGGACACCAACCTTTTTTGGGTCCTAGAATCCAATCTATCTTAAAAAACGTTACACATAGGGTGAGGATTTTCATTAATGCTATGTTTTAAGAAAGCCATCCCACTACAAAGAATTTTTTTTAAATGCACAATTTTGACATAAAATATTAAAACTAATAGATCCAGATCTTGGGGCCAGTCAGAGGCTGGTTCAGCCCTCAGGACAATTTAGAGCAGACACAAAGGTCTAAAAATGTGCCTGGCTCTCCACGCCCCTTGGGGCTATTCTGGCAGACAGGTATTGCTGGTGTACAACAGTGCTCTGGCCACAGCACCAGCCATGCGCCCTGTGCTACCACAGCTATACACTACCTGAGGAATCCTCTTACACTGGCAAATCCCCAGGTACCTAATTAAAATGGATTTTTTTTTACCCTTTGCCCTGCAGTAGCAGAGTTGATAATCTGTCCTAGTGTGTGAATGCCTCCTCTTTTCTTCAGAAAGAAGTAGACTAGTATCCCCGAGCAGTACACATTCCAACTAGCATAACTGAGGATGCTAGCATACAGACAATAAATGGGACCTGATGAACTCAAATATCACATTTCTGTCTGAACACTTTTTTATGTATTACTGTAACAACTGTTGCCTTAGGGTTTGATCCTGCAATTCTTAGAAGAGCAATCCTTGCTTACATGAATAAGGATTACTCATGTGAGTAAGAGCTGCATGGCTGGGCCCTCTGATTATGAACAGTGACAGTTTTTCTCTATATATATTTTTCAGTTGTTTACTTTTTCATTTGACAGTGTTTTATGTAGAGTCAGTTTCATTTCTGCATTGATAGTTTCACTTCCCAGTCTCAGGCACTAGCATGATGCCACCCTTCTCCTTCACTGCTCGGGGAGTCCCTATGCCCAAGTTTTCCCTGCCACTCTGAGAATGTGTGTCACAGTGCAGCTGGTGCTGCTGTTCCATTGTTTGCCTGGCAGAGACTTGATAACCCTTTTCCCATTTAAGAATTGAGATTATTCATTATCAGTTTTTAAATATTGATGTTTTACATAAATGTGAATTCCATAGAGCTTAATTTAATTCTGATTTTTTTTTAAATGTAAATCTTGCTTGTATTTTATGAATTTTGGAACAGGACAAGTGAATTGACTAAATCAGAGACGTGACCAATGCACGATTTCCGCACTTTTCTAGATACCAAATGGTGATTGTTAGTAGACCCCGGCTGGCTCTACTATCACCATGTTCTCAGAGACCTCCCTCTGCCATCCTGGTCCCAGACCCATAGACCTCATGCATAATCTCCTCCCTTTTGCTCAGTTACTTCCTGATACACATCTTCCCTCCTGATTTGTCTGCATACTAACATCCTCAGTTATGCTAGCTGGATAAAGTCCACAGCCACTTATCAGGCAGGAGGCAGTGGGAGGAAAGAAGTGTAACAGGAAGTAACGGAGCAAAAGGGAGGAGATTATGCATGAGGTCTACAGATCTGGGACCAGGGTGACAGGAGGGAGGTCTCTGAGAACATGATGATAGTAGAATAATTATCTTACATTGAATCACTGATTACCTACGGGGGATTACATCAATATCAGCAGTACTCTCCCCCACAAAAAAGCAATATATCTGGAGATGACATCATGGCATTGTTCAAGTTCATAGGTCAGGTTTTATTGGGGGTAACTACAGGAATTTGGCCAGATGTGTATATTTGTACATTAACGTCTTTAATTTTATGTGTTTCAACTTTTAAGCATCCCAGCAGTGTGGTGTAGTATAGTGTAGCGTAGTGTACGTTGGAAGGAAGAATGTTGGAAACTAGAAAAAAATATATATTTCATCCTGCCCTAAGAAACAACAGATCCACTTTATAGGGAATGTTGTGTGGGAATGCTTTGTTAGGCTGGAGGCCTGCAGATCAAGTTTTCAGCATGAATTAAAGCATTTGATTAAAAGACTGAAAAGAGAACTCTTAATGGAGAAGCCAAGCAGCCTTGAACTGTAAGTAGAGCTGCTGCAGCCCCTCTATAAAATTCTTAGGAACATGGGTGGAGACAATAATTACAGTACAGGAAGAATGAGAAGCTGTTGGGTGCCCAACCTGTGTGGCACAGTGGCAGTACAAAGAGATTATACGGCTTTATTGCTAAAATGTGATGTTTATTGCAAAAATATTATTGAGCACTGAAAGGCATACGTGGACTTCATAAATATTTGCATGTTACTAATGTTTGTAAAAGGGGTTGGGAGGGTTGAATTACAGAAGAGTGATTTTTTCCCCACAAAGATCAGCCTGACATATAGCACTTCATTTCTGCCATTCGGTAGCTAATTTTCTGCTCAAGATACTGGCTTGGTCCTTTTGAGTAATGGCCACCTATGTACGCAGAAGTGCTGCTTTTTTAGACTCATCCAGCGTGATGTTTTACATTTACACAGATCCTTTCACTGCAAAAGAGCCCCCCAGTACTTTACAAATATCCCGAAGTCACTTTGTCCACCAGTGAAATGCAGCCATCTCTGGGGTGGAATGTAGCAGCTGTTTAGCAGAGTGCAGTGATGCTACACAATAATATAGAGGGGGGAAAACCCACTGTAAAAAAAATGAAATGGAGAGGAGAACTCAGGGAGGCAGAATAAAATTACAATGTGGCCTTATCCTTGCAAAAATACTTTGGGATCATTAATTCTAATAATAGTATTTAAACCTTCTGTAACACTTCATAATTTCAAAATGTTAATGTGTTGTTACAACACCTCTGGAGGTAGAAATTATTGCTCCCATTTTATAGGTGATGAGATGCACACTAAAAGGTTAAGTGATTTGCCCAAGGTCACAGAACAAGAAATAGCAGCGGTAGAATTAGAACTCAGGAATTCCTGTCTCCCAGCCCTGTACCTGCTAGAATATTACTAGACTTGGAAAGATTAGATTTTTTATTGGGGAATGCCGGTAAATGTTGATTTCACTGTACACATGCAAACAGATAAAAAAAATTCCATCTAGAATAATCAAAATATGCAGTTAAACAAAGTACAAAAAATGCTGCTGGAGAACTCATTAGACTGAGGCTGGATTTTGAATTAGGCTGGTTACAAATGGACTAGCAAATTAATAGTAAAAATAAAGTACCATTTGTTGTTTTAAGGATATTGACTTTTTATATTTTGACCCATGACGTTGACAATTTGCATTAGTCTATAAAGCTTTAACTTTTTGAATCGCAACTGCCATTAAATAATTGTCTGACCATCCCCCATAATTTCCCACTACTTTGAAAATTTAAATGGATACAGATCTTAAAAAGTGATTAAAAATAAACATTGATATGATCCATCAAAATTATATATAAAAAAAATTGAATTCTGCCAAGCCTAAATATTGCCTCGCTTTCAGAAGTATGTTTGGAAAAATCTTCATTTTTCCATGTAAAAGATGGCATTTTCCACCTCTGAGTATGGCCTATTCCCAGCCTAGGGTGCTTATTGTGTAATAGCTTAAAGAGTACCAGCTATTGATTCACCTGCTGTAATCCTTACTGATTTTGTCTTGGCTCCTTGCCCTTTTGTCTGCACTGGTTTTCACTTTGGACAAATCCCAGTTTAGCCACCTGTTCAGACAGACACTGGAAGATCTTAGCATTTTGGCGATTAGTTCCCAGCTGGGACTGGGCACACTTCTCACCCTGCAGAACAATGAAGCCAATGACCATCACATGGCTCCAGGCAGATGCATGAACAAAGATGGTGTCAGTACACAGGCTTCAAAAGAGTGGTGTGCACCCACTCTGAATATGGCTGGCAAATGGCACCTGTGTGTTTGTCAGCACTAGTTGAACAAGTGAGTGACCTCCAGCCCAGATGACCCCCGAGTAGTGGAGTGTAGAAAGATGACCAGAGAGGTGAGTTCTGCAGTGAGTGGTGCAAGTGTGGAACATCAACAGGAGGACTGTTTGCAATGACTCATTTGACGTGGGAGTAGGACGCATCTACACTGGCATTACACTGATGTAACAACCACTGATACACAACTTGGGGTAACTTGTATTAATGAATGTCCAAGAACCACTGATACAGATAGATTTCTGTATGAACACCTGGCACCTCCCACTAATAGAAAGTTCCTTAAAGGGACTTTCTAATGTAGCTAAGTCTTCAATAAGACTTCAAAGCATGGACATTACTATGTTAGCTTTTAGAGCTGTGGTGCGTTACCTTCAGCCTGTCAATTATACATGGCTGCCTATCAATGTGTTTCCTGCAGCTTCTCACTGAACTTCAGGAAACTGGACAGGAAACTCACTGCATGCACTTCCCTGCAGAGCTCTAGTAGCTTCATTCCTTCCTTCCAGTAGCTGCTCCTCCCCACTTCCCCCTTGTCAGCCTCCAGGAGCTCCTCCTTCTACACCCACTCCCGCCACCCAATGCCTCTCCCTTCCTTGCATAATATTAGAAGCAACCCCTTGACCACAAGGAGGGAGCAGAAGAACTACTGCTAGTTGACTGGGTGAGGCTAAAAACTAGAGGGCCTTATTTTCATCGACATAAAAGCCATTTTGGTACTTTGCCTAGCACAATGGAGCCCAACTTGCTTGTGGCCTTTAGGTTTTATCACAATCTAAACATTAAATAACAATAATTTATACCACCTTAGCAGGGTAAAGTGCCTGAAGCTGGTAGTGTAAGAAAGCAGAGCTGAGCTTCAGGCTACAATTGGCTTGGGAAGAGGCACCCTGAAGGCAATGGGTAAAACCCAGGCCCACTGGAGTCAATGACAGAACTCCCATTGATTACAATGGGGTCAGAATTTCACTCAGTGGCTCTAGGACAAGAAATGGAGGGGGAGAGTAATAGAGTAATAGAGGAGCAGGAATAAGAGAAAAAATGAGATGGAGAACACAGAAAAAGAGGAGCGACTAGTTAAAGAGACAGAGAACAAAAGGGAAAGAAATGGTCTGAGAAGGAAAGTCGTAGTCAAAAAGAGAGAAAAGGGATTAAAAATGGGAGAAAAGAGAAACAAAAGATTTAAGATTAAACAAAATGTTCCCCCCACCCCATTTACTCTAAATGCTATATGAGGGGACAATACAAACTGACCCCAAAGTGCTGGAGGCTTATGTAAGTTTATATGCACATTATATTATCATGGCCCTCCGTATGGCAACAGTTGTGCACCACTGATTTAGAACACCCTCTGTTCTTTTGTTAAGTACAAGAGAGTTGATGAGAGCTGCACATTTTAGAGTAGTCATTTGAAGTTCATGAAAGTGCCCTGAGGCCAGCGCACTAATTATTTTTCTCTTAATGATTTTATTTTGACTACAAATCAGCAGCTGTTCTTGGTGTGACTTTTTTTCCAGACAGTTTTGCTTGAGAAGATGTCTAAAAGAGGGCACACAAGAAAGAAAAGCAACCCAAACCAAATACAAAACAAAAAATGCTTAAAGGCAAACAGATTTCTTGAAACAATGTAACCTCTTCTTTCAGTGAGATACTTTGTTTTCCATAAACAGTATCCTTCTAAGATGAACTTCTTTTACAATCATACAAAATAAGAAAGCTCTCAGAGAACAACACGCTATCTCATCATCATCATCATCCCAAGTTTAAAACAAAATGTTCAAGCACGGCTCCGTGCAACCAAAAAGTAGATTTATTGTTATTGGAACTAGGCCAGTAGTTCAGCACTTGGCATGATCGCTGTTTACAACCATAATGCTCCCAGAGACAGGAAGCTCTAAAAATCACTCTACCATTATTTTTCTCCTATTGACACTTTCTGATTGAAACTTCTCCTGCCCAGACCAAATTTAAGTAACCCAATAGAATGTCTGTCAGCTGGCAAAGATAGCAGGAGTCATGCTGAACCCTCCGGACCACATGATGTTTTCAATTCAAATATCCTCGCTGAACTGTATCATATACTTCCTTAACAATCAGCAATTCATACAGAAATGTCTACAGTTATATATTCAATGCAAACATAAGTCAGTTTTGGTTGTACAGTTTTGTAAAGAATTCTTCTCCCCTCTCCCCACTAAGTTTCCAATGAAAGCTTGCACCAAGAAAGTGACTTTGTCTAAAGGACTGTGTTATTAATTAATATAATTTGCATATCTTTCCCCACACTGATGGACCACCACTATTTGATTTGCAAGATCTATGATACATTATATAAATGCAGAGGGTTTTCATGTCAGATTTTGCCATGACACTTAATTTTACAGAGAAATCTAAAAGAATACTTCAATCCTACCTGAAATGATGAGCTGAAACTTGCTTATATTGTATTTCATCTCTGTGCTTACATATCTTACTCACATGGCATAGTATCATTCATAATACATATTTGTTAAGCACTAGAACATGCTAGATGCCGTACAAAGTTAAAGACAGTCCCCATCCTGCAGAGTCCTGCTTTCTAATAATTTCTTACTAACAACTTTTACTTTCCCAGTCTTAAAAGATCAATGACTTTTGAGTAGTTCTCTACAAATAAACAAAGAGAAAAAGAAAACCAGAAAAAATGTTTTAACCAATTGAAAAACAGTTTACAATAATATTAACAAACAGCTGCACACAGCCTTGGGAATAAACACCCCCCCCCCCCTTAGGGTGATATTCATTTTACTTATACAAAGCGTGAATAATCAAACTTAATGCAGGTGAAATATGCAAATAGTAGGAGGCAAAATTTACCCCCTCTAACCCAGACTCAGGGTCTGTATCTGCAGTCCAATATGCTGTGGTGACCACAACCTATGGGCTGGAGTAGTGACCACAGCCCCTTCACCACTTGCAACAAGTCTTAGGGACACTGGATTGGCACACTCAAAATATCCCAAGGCTCCTCCCCAAGCTACTCTCCAGCACCACTTTCCACAGCACACAGGGAAACACAGCTTCCTCCAGTCACAACTCCCCTTCCTCCCCCCAGCAGAGTCCCATTGTGTAACATCAGTGGTGTGCTGGCCCTCCGTGCAGGGAGGGATTTCACCCTTCGGAAAGTCAGTGATTGAGGATGATACTAACTTGACAGACCCGGAAACAGAAGTCCTTTATTAATACACAGGATATGAACAACACAAGCAACAGATAGTTCTGGCTTTGTATCCTATTATCAAACCCCTGGACCATCACCTCTATCTGTCTATCTTGCTGTTTATCACAATATCATATGTTATACAACAATGTTGTTTTTAGACTGCAACTTTTCTTTTTCAAATACACTGTTGTTACTTTTCTTCTCTTTTGAGCTGATCAGTTCTAATACAGTGAAATCTATATAAGAGGCCATCCTTTTCAGGCAACCTCCTGTTTCAAGAGACTCCCCTCCGCACAGTATTTTCTTTTAAAACCCCAATTAATTGTTATCCAAGGGTCTGATACAAAACCAACTGAAGTAAATGGGAGTCTTTCCATTAATGCCAACGAGTTTGGATCAGGCCCCAGGTAATTGCTTAAGACAAGTTTTACTGCTTTTTATACTCTGTTGAGTTCCAGTCTGCACTCTGAATACTATAATTTTAAATGAGTTTAACTTTTAGTAAAAGCAAAGTTTAACAAAAATGCCCTTAAATAATATGTCAGAAAACAAAGCTACACAGAATGAATCAAATTCTGCCATTAGAAGGCAAGTAAAAACCAAATGAACTCAGAATCTGGCCCAGTAACTTGTTAGCACATTTCTGTCATCTACATTCCAGTTTAAACTGAGCTTTCTTCCTCAAATTTATGTCTTGAAGAAAGAGACCTAAAATGAATATGTCTGATTATGTCTTGTAATATCCTCCAAGTGTTCTCATATAGGCCAGTGAAGTGAAAACCAGTGGCACAGACTTACATTTTCTTATGTTTCATAGAAATGAAAAATGGCATATTCTTATCTGCCAAATTATTCATGTGGTTCTGACCCTGCCAGTTGCTGAATTTTTAAATTTCATTTTTATTTCTTAAAAAAAAAACTATTTAAAAAGATCTTGCAATAAAACTAGTTATAATAATCATTAAACTCCAGAAAAATGTTTAAAGGTAAGATTGACAGCTTCTGCAGGTAAACCAAGATACATTCACATCAATTACTAATATATTAACCCATTCAAAGTAGTTTTCACCCAGAAAGCATGCAAAAAAATGTTGCCACCTACAAAGCAGACAGTTATTTGGATAAATGATTCCATGTGGAATCAATGTAGTGTCCACCAGACCCTGAAACTTTCCCTCTCTAAAATAACTATTTCTTTTTAATTTTAGCCAGTGAACTTCCTGTGTGGTATTTGGCTTTTCGTGTTAGCTTTATTTCATCATAATAAGCTATATTAAGATAGCTACATACTTTGCATTGGTACAGAATAATTACATTTGAAAAATGAATGAATGAAGGGAAAATTTGGGAGAAAAAAATAAAGGAAGATGTTTACCAGCTTGTCAGGCAGAGAAGCTTAAAGTTTCTTAAGCCTTAAACTACATTGTTCTTTTAGAAATTACTTACTAAGGCCTACAAGCCAGACAGGCAGGTTTTCCCAGTGGCATTCTGAACTGAGGGTGAGGAATAGTAATCCTGGACATCAGCCAATTCCAATGCAAATCTGCTTTGTACTGCAGGGCAAGCCAAGTCTCCTAAATACAACATCCTGGTGTTTCTGAAGATCTGTGATACCCTCACTTTCCTGTGTTGGTATCAAGAAAATCAAGTGGTTTTTTGTTTTTGTTTTTTTTAAATAATGAACATCACACTGTATGCCCAGCAATAGCAATACAGGCCTGTTGCTTCACTATTAAATGTAAAATGAACATCGAAATATAGCTCAGTTATTTGATTATCTTTCAGCCACTATTTGGCACACACTTGTGCATCAAAGTGCACACAGGCCCAGATCCTCAAGTGTTGTAAACTAGTGTAATTCCATTAAAGTCAATGGAGCATCGTCAATTTACATAGGTGAGAATCTGACCTATTGTCTTAAATAAGGACACATGAAACAATAGCTATAGTTACTTATATTTACAGTTAATGTCTCACATTCCTTTTACAGCGCTGTCGGGGGTCAGAATTAAGGGTAATTGTTAAAATTAGTGAGAATGATTATTTTTTATCCTCTGAAAATGAGAAGTGGATTGTCAACATTTCTGTGAGGTTTTTAACAGTGATGTTTACACCTCCAATGATAACTGACATATCATAAGAGAAAGTGAGGCATGAACTTGAATTGTCACAGTGTAGAGCCCTTCTTTGTTACATCAGAGTAGTGATTTCAAGTAATTCAAACCACACAAATGGTATCCACAATGACCATAACTGACTCAAACTTCCAATGGCTGTTCATGTATAATTGGCATCACATTACCACTGTTGGGAGCTGAATTTACCCAAGTTCAAATATTACACAGCAAACAGAGTTTCACTTGATTTTCCTATACTAAAGAATCAAAAGAAGTAATGCACTTTGATGCAGCAGCTACCTTATTATTTAGGCTTTATGCAAACGCAACAGAACAGAACATCAGAAATCATGCACCCAAATGCAAACAAGCCACACCTTTGGAAAACAGTTCAGTGTTATATGAGTAAACAAAAACATATATTAGTCATTCACTCAGAATTTGGATAGCTAATGGAGTTTATGAGATTAAACCTCCAAGACTGATTAGTACCATTCAAGGTCCCCATATAACCTTTTTTAAATCTAAGATATCACAGCAAGCACAGCATTTTTTTTTAAATAAAACTTCTAATTGTATATCAATGATTGTTGTTATTAGCAACCAAAAGGTATTAGCAGAGTAAATGGTTACAAAAATCTTCCCTACAAGGTTTTTCTTTTGGACAATTAGTGTTCTCTCTCAGCTATCAAATTTTGACCTTGAAAAATCATACAGACCACAGTTGTGATTTCTAGCTTCATTAGCATGGCCAGGAACCAAACTGCAAGTCTATTTTTATTAGCTTCTCAACCACTTTGCCAGCTATTCATTTGAATCTTCAAAATGTTTTCTAAACACTCATCTCTGAATCATAATGCAAATACCATTTACTGAAAAGGTGGAACCTTTAATATAACAAATGAACATGTTTAATGACTGATACTTTTATACATTACAGCATCTCTTATGTTTTCAGTAAATGGATATAATTATCCCTGCATTACCCTATTATTATCCTTCCTTAGCATTACTAAGCTACATTTTCAACTGCAGTCTCCCCCCTCGCATTGGATTCTGAAGCTAACCCAAACAACCAGGTTTGAATGATATCAGGCTAATGAAGCTACAGGACATTTCAGGCCTGGTTGGATATTTTACACATAAAATGTATTTGCTTTCTGAATTTATGTCTCATTTTTAAATCTGTTCCAGGGGGTATGGTTTTCTCAAATTGTACATGGATTTTATATTAGAAAAAAAAATCTACAAAATACGAGTTTCATTTCAAAAGCAAATAAATTCTGCTGTCTATAATCAGTGTAACTTCCTCAGTCAAAAGACTGATCTCACTTCCATTGTAATATGAAGCTTTGCAAGGAACAGGAATGGGCCAGCTATGCAATCCTCCTGAAGTATGCTTATAACACTGTTCATGTTTATAGGAGTTATGCACACACACATCAAGAGGAGACTAGGTCACTCAGAGAGTACACAGACGAATAAAAATGGGGGTGGGGAAGAACAATAAGCCTAAAGGGCTCTGTCTGGTTCCAAAGAGACAACAGATCTCAAAACAACTGGTAAAACTAACCTACTTGAATGCACCAGATAATGTCAGTTTTGGTTTATAAATTTAACAACACTGAACTAACCTTAACTGACAACATTGTATTTAGTCAGCCAAATCTTATGTTTTGACTTCACTTTAAGATAAGAACTTAACAGAAGAACAATATATTTGTAAGCACTTTATGAAAGCATACTGAATATGAAGTACTTTTAGTGCCTTACCCTAAAACTGGAAGGCTGTATTTTCAAATTTTCATCGGCTTTTCTGCTATGGGCCTGATTCAGCAATCCTTATTCAGGCAAACAGACCCTATTCACATGAACAGTTCATGGGACTAATTACATGAGTTAGGAGAACAGCGTAAGACGAGTTCATAAAATTATCTTGTTATATAAACATGGCTGTTTACAATTTGGGTTTTCTATGATTATGGGCTTGAACTAAAGCCCACTGAAGTCAATGGGAGTCTTTCCCATTGAATCAGGCCCCATATCATCTGTTCATGTGTTAATGAATGAACTGTGTGTGTGCTAATACTATAATTTATGGATTTTAGCATCTTTTGGGGTGGAATTATATTCTATATCAATTTCAAATCTCAGTTGTTACAAATAGCAATGACACCTTTTTATTCTTACTTGGAATTAAAAGTCACCAAAGAGATACAGAGGACCAGATCCTCAGCCAGTGAAGTCTTCCATTCTCGTCTATTCAGGTTCTTATACTATGCTCATCACTGTAGTATCTCAGTGCCCTACATTAAGCAATGTGACTAACATCTGCCATGTGTTTGTTCTCTCTTCCTCTCCCCAGGGGGAAAAGTGTTTTGTGGTGGAATTTATATGTAAAATATAAAAAAATAAAACCTATATAGATACCCCCTCCCCCCACATACATACATACATATACACACATGTTGCTATATGGTTAAAGTTAGAGAAAGCAAGGTCAAGGAAGCGCACATTGCACTTGGAGCAGAAGATGGGGAGGTCTGGAATGGTCCTGAGCTCCTGAGTGAGCTCATTCCACAGCCTGGGGGGAAAGACCCTGCACCCCATCACGCACCCCCAGAACATTGACTCCTGAACAGACAAGCTTTATCTTTACCATAGAAAGTTTCATTGTCCCTTAGGAGTGGAGTTATCAACCATTACTTTGGACAATAAAGTCATGTCGATTTATATCAGCTGAAGCTGTGGCTCTGTTCACAAATTAATATAATCTGAAGTAGGGGCTATGTTCAGCCCTTAGTTACACCAATGAAATCACCTTGATTTCAGTAAAGCTAATGAGCTTGCACCGTGTAACTAAGGGCACAATCAGGATTGTCTTTTGGATATGCTTTTAAATAAGAACACTGTTAGGAAGTGTAAATCATAATGAGGATTGGCTTGTGTAAAACAATACAAATGTGTGCTCAGTTTCTGTACTGTGAGAGTCTGCACAAGCCAGATCTTGCAGGATTCTCCAGTGCCGAAGCTGGACATATTTTGTGTTCAAATTGTCCCTAAATAATTGAAACTTGATTCAAGTAGTAAACATAGTCAAAATATAGCTGTGAGCAAATACGTACCTCTTCCACTTCTACCCACAAATCTGAGGTCATTGAACCTTGCTGCTTGGTTTTTCATGGCAGCTGTAGCATTTCTGAGCTCTGCAGAGTAGTTTTCATCATTTCCAGCCATTACCGTGACCAGTGTCCCATCAGGAACATCGCCTAAGGCCACTACCTGAAAGATTAAATAGAAGAATCCTCAGTCTTCGTAAGTGAAATGTATCAGTAAATACCCTGATGAAAAGGGGAAAAGCAACAAATTATATAAACTAAAAAGCTACTTGGAGAAAATAGGATATATTTCCAAATGTAGCTTACAGAGCCAGATAAAAATATTTGTAACTATACATGTCTAAACCACCTAAATGCACATAAATATGTACAATACACATAACATGCATACATTTAAATTTACCAATACATAAATAGATCAAAACAACAGGGCCTGATTCTGATCTCAATTGCATCAGAGCACGTCGGGAATAACTCCATCAAAGTCAATAGAATTACACTGGTATAAAATTAGTGCAAGAGCAAAACCAGGCCTATTGTTTCTTGGACATAACAGAATTGATTCCCCACAGTGTCAATCCAGTTTTGTGTCATGTAATTTCATTGATTTCAATGCCGATACACCAGTGCAAAACTGTGGGAAGCCAGACCCAAAATATACATTTGATCACTGTTCACAAAACCATTTCTTTTTTCCTTTTAGAAACAAGAAAGCAAGTTAATGAAATTAGAACTGTCTCAAACCTTTGTTAAAATTGTAATGTGAACTGATAAAACCCAAAACATTTAAATCGAAGGCTTAAGCTCTGTCACTAATGTTTCCATTGTGTTTCAGCAGTGCCAATATCTACAAAATATCACCTAATATTTAGGAACATACATGATGCTACATTTCTGATACAATGTGCTACATGATATTTAGATTTCTAGCCTCAACTTTTCTGATTTCTCTCAACTGTGTCACAGTTCTCATTTCATTAACCATTTTAGTATTTAATTTCATTTTAAACTCTTGTGCAAGACCCAGTTCTGACTGTGCTTAGACCAGTTTTACACAAGTGAAATAATAAAATAAAATAAAATGATTATAATAAAATCTAGCCCTTTTTAGTTTCCTCTTGCATAGATTTTAAGAGGAAGTAAGCAGTCCTGCTTCGTGTCCTCAGAGGTACTGCTTGATTTTTTTCCCTTCCTCTTAGCATTTTCTAGTTCATGTTCATGTAGTTAAAATGTCTCATTACTTTTCACAACCCAGTTTATGTGTTTCTCTCACATCACACTGATATTTCTAAACAGGTCCACAGCTCCTTTACCTATTCCTTTTATTATAATTATTTCTTACTCATAATAATTCCCATAACGTTTCAAAAGTCTCTGATCTCTCCTTCTCTTACATAGGCTACACTCTGCACCCTAATGTTCTCCGATGTGTTCTAAACCCTTATTCTTGATTCCACATATAGAGTTGTGCTCATTGTGTCGAAATTCCCTCTTTGTGCATATATTTCTACTTCCTCTTCCCCAGCCCTCCTCAGCAGCCCATGCTTTTGTTTTTTGTTTTCATCTGTACACAGCAAAAATGCTGTATTATCAGCACTATGTATTTCAAATCCTCCTGTTCTTGGTATGCAATGTTTTCTCTCTCCAGACGGTTGTGTGATGTGGCAATTTGGCTTTCAAAATCCACACTCATGAACCTGATGTGCTTACCAAGTTATTTTTTAAAAAGCCTCTAATAAAATAATTATTCTACATGTATTAAAGACTTCAGGTATAAGGAAGAACATCTAGGAAAATCCTGTTTTACATGAGTATTTGTGTGATTATTTAAGGAATTTTGCATGCGTATATTAAGTGGCGAACAAACCTTCATGAATTACTGAGATAATGCCCTTAAATTGAAAAAGAATATGTTTAAAACTCACCATATTTACAAGTCACCAAAGAAAACTTCTATGATAAGCTATTTGAAGAAACTACTATAAAAATAGTATAAAAACGTGTGCATACACACAAGAAAAAAGAAAAACTGGAATGAAAAGTCATAAACGATAGGCACTGACGAAATACAAACATTTACATTATAAAACAGACTAAACAGATAAGTAAGAACTTGCTGACTGGAGATATCTAGTATTTTGTTTTACTGTTCAGCTTTTAAAAATATATCTTCAAAGAACTGGGCAGAATATCAGCCAACCCATGCCACAGCACACCTAAACCTCCCAATCTTGGTTCACCAACCAAACAAAATTGGTCTTTTAAATTAGGATTTAGATGATTTCCTAACAGTATATTGAATAATTAACCTATATTACAATTTGTTATTAAACTGCATCAATCATTGCAATTTACAATATTTAAATTCCTTGTTAACTTTCCTTTATTTTGAAAGAAAATCCTGGATGTTTTTGGTTTAAAATGGAATTCTGATTCTAAAGACTATATGCAAGAAGTGATTTTTAATTTTTTATTTTATTTTATTGTGTGAAGTGTACGAACAGGGGGAAAGAGATCATATCAATCTGTAGAAATCTCTTGGTTTTCATTGGTACAATGAATATTACCAAGTTCCCTAAAAATCCCACTCCTATATTTGAGCATAGGATCTTGGCAGTATATAAATGATTTGAACCGAACTCTGTGCAACTAGGTATTATGTGTTACCCAGTTTTCGCACGATATAGATTATTTTCAAATGGATCGGAATACTTTCAAAAGGGACGATTTGGAAAACACACAGTAATATTTACAATTAGATTGCGTTTGTTTTTATAATTAGTCAAATACGTCAGGTCTCATTCCCCAGGAGTTCCCACTAGCCGGGGAGTTTTGGTGATGGTGAGCAGCGGGGCGGGGAGCGGAGCTGCAGACCTAGTCAGAAAGCAGGTGGACTCATACTATAGGATTTCAGAGGTTCACCAGGAAACGCTGTACCTGTGCTTGTATATGTGTGTGGTTTAATGCTAGAAATGAATAATCTTGTCAGGTTAGAGCGTTTGATTCCCCTACTTTGTTTGCAAAAGTAGCGGAGAGGGAGGGTAGTTGTTTAAAACATAACGCACGAGTTCCTAACAGAAAAGAAGCTGAGGGCAGGTAACCCCATCAATCCACCCTCCCTTCCCTTCCTCCTAGCCTGGCCATTCACCTGGCTGAGAAAAGCTCGCTCTCCATTCAAACATGGCATTACAAACGATCCGCTCAGAAACAGGAGCGCGGAACTGAGCCCTTTTAGCTGCTGAGCTCTCAGCTCCAGTAGGGACCAGACAGCAACATTTCGGAGGCGCTAGGGGAGAAAAGGTGGCCGGGTGGAAACACTGCGTGCTCCGTCTACGTTTAGAAGGAGCGGGGCAGGCGTTGGGTATTAATCACATTATTGACTCATTCGCCTTCCAATACAGGGTAGGAGGAAACGGTTTCAAACGCGCCACGCTGGCCAGCCCCCAGCTGCTCTGCAGCTTGCGCCAAAGAGCGCATTGAAATAGAAGAAGTGAATTCAAAAGTATCAGCCAGATTTCGCTTCTCTAGCTCCCTTAGGGACCCAGAGGGGTTTTTTCCCCAGTCTATTTTAAAGAATTAACTTTGCCTTGTAGTGTTATAGCGTCCCAGCAACTTGCCTGCAGTTGTGTACAGGTGAGTATGGTTAATGGTATAAAAATTCATCAACTTCTGTGAAGGGGGATTTGGTAGAGTGACCAGACAGCGAGTGTGAACAATTGGGACGGGGGTGGGGGGGTAATAGGAGCCTATATAAGAAAAAGGCCCAAATATCAGGACTGTCTCTATAAAATCGGGACATCTGGTCACCCTAGTTGGTTTTAGGAACTGATCAGTCCGACTTGACCTTCCTTTCTCCCACCTCTGCCCTCTCTTCCTAAACAAAACCCTCGGGAGGCAAAATAAACACTTGTGCTTATCCTAAAAGCCCTGTTCTGATACGTATTAAGGCTTTAAGAGCTCAACTGATTACCCCACGTAATCAAATGGATACTGCTCTGATCTGGTTTGGCAGCAGTGAAGTTGGTGGAAAGAACCCTGTCCCGTGTGAAAGGAACAGGCTGATTCAAACTGTCCTACTCCCGATCTTAAATGTAACCATTTAACGCCATTAAAAGCTTTAGGGGAGTAACAGGGGCTCATCCTTGGGGACAATTAAAAACGTGTTGTTTTTTTTCATGGTTGGAAACATATAAATCAATGGGAGGGAGTTCAGCATTATAAACAAATTATTTATAGGCCAAAGTCTTTTTTTTTTTTTAAAGCGGGTAAGGGGGACTGAGTACTTGAATCCAAATAAGAGGAAATCGGAGCACGTAGACAAGAAAAGCTATACCAATTATATTCTAAATGTAATCTACATTCTTTACTCTTCTTGATTGTAAAGACACATTGTACTGATTATCCAGGAGGCAGACACAAAACTTCAGTGGGGTCGATATCAGCATATAGAACAAGCATGTCTCTTAGATGGGGTCCTGCTAAAGTTTTACACTTGTGGGTTTTTGTTTCTTTGTTTTTGTTTTAAGAAAAAGGTCATACGTTTTCAGACAGGCTGGGTAAGTGTATTACAGCAACTCCAAGTACGAACAAAATCAAAAGGGAAAAAGAGCTTCTAAACTTCTCTCTCTTCTCTGTTCATTTTAAACCACCACCCTCGGTGGAAAGTTGATGGTCTATGAAACCGCGAGATCATGCATCCTTTTTGTGCAAGAACTGCAGCATTCATAAATAAGGGGCCTTACGCGAGTGTTTCGAACCTTTGAAGTTTTAGTGACTTCCATCAGGAGAAAAGCCAGCACCTTTCATAGATGGAGCTGCCAAAGGTGGGCTGGATTTAAAAAATAATCTGGAAAAACATTGATATATTTAACAACAAACGAATTATTTTCCAACTCACTATCTGCTCAGAATAAACCGCTGACTAAACAGGGTACCAAAATAAAAAAGAGCTGACTTTTAAAAGGGATGTACACCTGCCACTCTACACAAATGGGGGCTTAGCACCTCTTAGTTTCCATTATTTAGGCGCCTTCGACACAGTGTAAGTGCGAAACTTTACACAGAACTTTGAACACTGTGGCCTGTAGTACTTTATGGTCTTACAAACATATTCATCCAGAAGTACCCCAAACTCCGATTTTTAAAAGTGCCCTGTTCCCATTGTCGTGGGTTATTTCTATGTACAAAACACACTACCGTCCAGAAAGGGTCATTTTAGACTATTGATACTTGTATCCACCCTGTGATTGATTGTTGCATCCTGTTACACAAGGTAGGGAGACACACTCAGCTCCTTGTTCTTTGCTTGTTATAGAACCACTCCTTAATGGTATGTTTATGAATGAGAAGAAGAGACAGACCGGTTGGAGAGAGAGTCTCCACAGCTAGTGTCCTGCCCCCACGCTTCCTTTCTCCCAGTGACTCATGTTAGCAAATCAATACACTAATACTGTTAAATAGGAGGGCCCGCTATACTCACCGGCGTGCACCACATTGCATAAAGGGCAACACAGTGAATCAGGATACCCAGAGCCGGTCCCTACAGCAACTCCGGCCTCCTTATGTGGGACTACGCCTAAAACACATCTCCAAACTCCAGATTAACAGCCCCCGTCCGGGAAGGAGTTACATGAGATGCACGCTGCGTTTCTAGTCTGACCGTGTGCACACCAGAGGAGTTTGTATGTTGTCCCAACCCCCCCCCCCTCTCCCCCGGCTCCCACTGATTCCCTCCCCCCCCCCCCCGGTTTAATGCCTCCCTCAGAGACATGCTGAAAGGCCAAATACCTTGAAAGCAATCGGCAGTGTCTTGTTGCACCTCCAGTGCGTCGGGAGCACGGAGCAGAGGAAGTTGGGGCTGTCAGTGCGGACCAGCTCCCCTGGGTGATCCGCTAGCACCTCCACCATGCTGCGGTCTGCAGTTCTCAGCTTCCCCACCAGGGCGCCGCTGTTCTCCTGGCCGGCCAGCGGGAGCGCCTCGCTCATCTTCCCCGGGCTCAGAGTGGTGGAGGGCGGCGTGAAGCGGCGGCTGGTGCTGGTATCTACGGGGATACGCATCACAACAAGCCTGTTGAGTGAAAAATCTCCCAAGAGTTCTTACAAAGCAGCGACACGAGTGTAACTCTTCAGCGATCAGCCCTCTGGAGACCAACATAAACGGATACAGGCTTAGCACTCGGGGGAAGGGGGGGAGTCGTTTCTATGCCTGGCCCAAAGTTAATTTTGCTGAGCAGTTTGAGGCAGCGAATAAACTGAGCTTTAACTCTTTGGCTTCCTGGGCCTGCGAAACAGAAGAGTTAATCCAATAATCGAAACAATCTTCCGCACGGGGGTGTACTGTGAAGGCTGCACATTTAGTCTTTGGTTGGTACAAGAGTTATTAGAGGCAAAGCTCCCTCCAAAAATCCCGCACACCAAGGAAATATTTAGGCAGGGGAAAGCTAAGACACACGTTCAGACACACAAGCAAAACCTGGAGTTAATTCCCTATCAGTTTCTTCCAGGTGATTTTTCTAAAGTCCCAATAGAATACAAAATACATCAGTATCTTCCATAGACAACAGCCACTCTCTAAAATGGCGAAAATCGGCTTCAATCTTCAAAGAATACAATGCGCGAGCTAGGATTTTCAAAGGTCAGCTGACTATAACAATGTATATATACACAGACACACACATATACTGTACTTCATCAAATATTTACAGTATAATCTGCAGAGAATTTAAACACAACAGAAATCCATTAATGGTCTCTGCAGGGTTTTTTGTTTTTAAAGTAGCCTTGAAAATCAGCTCCAGTAGTTCGACTTGCGTTGCTCTAGAAGTACTCGTGTCATGATCTGTCAGTAATTTTGAAAAAATGTTCAGTGCATGGAATTCAATATAGATATAAATGCCTTTGGTACAAAGTCTCTCCTAAATCTTAGAAAGGTCGCAGCCGATCTCAAGCTCTGAGGCTAAAAAGTCCACACATAAAAACGTGGGTTTGGGGATGTTGGTTAAATTGTGGGTTCTCTCTGTGGTTTGGTGTGTGCAACAGCTCTCTCGCGCGCTCTCTCACACACACACACTCTTCAGAAGTCAACCAACAGTCTGCAGCAGTTTGGTGAGTCACTGCCAACTTTTTTTTGTGTGTGTGTGTGCAATCTCTGAGACAATCTTCCTCTAATTCGGCCACAGAAGCCAGCTGCTTGACAATATTTTAACCACAGCAGGTGGAACTCTGCTTTCGGAGACACGCTTTTTTCTCTTTTCGCCTCAACGAGATCGATACTGAAAGCTGGCAAGTAAAAACTAATGTCTGCTTGCAAAGGACCGCGAGCGTCCCTTCCGAAAAGAGAGAGGAGCTGGAGCACTCACACACATACACACAGGACAATGACAAAAGTTCACAGACTCGGTAGAAGTTAAAATATCCAGCCCAGAAGATAGTTCTGAAAAAAGCCCATTTCCACAGCTGAGAGAGCTTGAGAGTCTTCACGTGTTCACAGGGAACGCTTCCTCATGGCTGCCTACTGAACACAGGCTACACAGCTTTATGACCTTCTGTGAGGAGCTGTTTGTTTGCTCATGCTGATCTGGAAAGCCTGGTCCTCCCGCCTCCCTTGCGCCCTTCTGGCTCTATGAATGGAGATTGACTGGAAATGAATTTGCTTTTACAGTAAGAGTGCGGAGGAATGTCATTCCCTCAGCTCTTTTGCATATGGGGAGGACGCCGGCCAATCAGATCCCTTTCCGGTATCAGCCAGGGCGCGGCTCCAGTCCGGGGGCTCCTGGAATTGGCCCGGGCGCTGCCGCCGGAGCTACTGTAAAGAGCCCAAGTGTCAATGGGATGCCGCGGCCACCACAAAACACACACAGAGGCAGAGACCATGTGCGGCTGCTGTTGCTCTTCAGACCCCACCGCAAACACCGACTGCGGGGGCAGCGGCAGCAGCCCTGTGCATAATGCACTTAGCTCCCTGCCTGTGGTTTGCTAATGCTAAAGGATATTATATGCAGTGACACCAGCACCAAGAATGGCAGCTGACAAGCAAACCCTAGCCTAAGCCAGCCTTTCAGAACCCCCCCCCCCCCCCCGCCCGGTTTCACTGCAGTTTTGTCTGAACTACATTTAAAAGCCACCTCTACTAGGCAATTGATAATTGGTGGGTTCCTGGGATGTCTATTAGGACAGGGTTAACTGTACATAATCAGCCCTGCCTTGAAAAATTACTCTCCCAGGCACCAAATATAATCACTTGAACTTTATCACGATGACTGACTATATTGAAATGTGTAATGATATTTGCACCCACTCGCCCCAAAATACACAGTCTGGACAAACACAATTTTGCAAGTCTATCCCGCCTCCCCCACTTTAATCTGTCACTTCTTCCTTCCTCCCTCTAGGGTCCTTTCAGGTTTATACAATTTCAATCTCTGTCATATTCCTGAGCTTTTAACATGTGCACAACAGAAGCTGGTCCAATAAAAGCTATTACCTCACCCACCTTGTCTCTCTAGAATCTCTTTCACAGGGGAGGCCAGGACAATTGCAGTCTTTGGCAAATGGCCAACATAGATATGCCTGCAAATCACGTTTTAAAAAGGCACAAATCATGCTATTTCAGTCACAAAATATTCAGCCAGTGAATGGCACTACCTGTGTTCCCACCATGCCCTTCTGCTGTTACACAGTCCCAAGTTAAATGAGGTTTGAGTAACATTGTGGGCCCAGCAAACTACAGCTTGCACAAGCATTCACTTTTTTTTTTTTTTTTTTTTTTTTTTACCACAGCAGCATTTGTTCCAACTGTCCTTTCACCCTTGAGAGCCCAGTGACTCACCCCCAGTCTAGCAACAGCAAGGGGCCTCTACCCCCTCTCTCAAAACTACTATTATAGTCCCCTTCTGCCTCTCCCTCTCAGGATCTGCCCCTGAATGACCACTCTGGTAGTGCCATAGACACAGCTAATGTCATAGACCCAGCCAAAAAATACAGTTCCCTCTGCACCCTATGGTGGGATTTCAATCTCTGTCATATTCCTGAGCTTTTAACATGTGCACAACAGAAGCTGGTCCAATAAAAGCTATTACCTCACCCACCTTGTCTCTCTAGAATCTCTTTCACAGGGGAGGCCAGGACAATTGCAGTCTTTGGCAAATGGCCAACATAGATATGCCTGCAAATCACGTTTTAAAAAGGCACAAATCATGCTATTTCAGTCACAAAATATTCAGCCAGTGAATGGCACTACCTGTGTTCCCACCATGCCCTTCTGCTGTTACACAGTCCCAAGTTAAATGAGGTTTGAGTAACATTGTGGGCCCAGCAAACTACAGCTTGCACAAGCATTCACTTTTTTTTTTTTTTTTTTTTTACCACAGCAGCATTTGTTCCAACTGTCCTTTCACCCTTGAGAGCCCAGTGACTCACCCCCAGTCTAGCAACAGCAAGGGGCCTCTACCCCCTCTCTCAAAACTACTATTATAGTCCCCTTCTGCCTCTCCCTCTCAGGATCTGCCCCTGAATGACCACTCTGGTAGTGCCATAGACACAGCTAATGTCATAGACCCAGCCAAAAAATACAGTTCCCTCTGCACCCTATGGTGGGATTGGTGATCCAGTCACTTCTAAAACAGCTCTCCAATTTTCAAACAGGGAGCACAGCACTGGCCACCCTGCATCCAGGGTATTTTCCTTTACAAGTCCTGCTTATTTCAGGACACGAAGGTAAGCCATGCTGTTAGATTGCCCATAGTCAAAATGGAAGTAGTGGGATTTCTGTTCATAGCATTTCACTGTGGACATTGATGGCATGGGTTTAGTTTAGTTTTTCTTCTGATTTTTTTTAAGCAGTTGCCCTTTGCCAAATACGAGTCACTCCTGGCAGAGGGTGCTGCAGAGCAGCTCTGGGCCCAGCCCCGGCTGCCCTCTCTCATGGCTATGTCCTGGCTAGCCTTGCCCCCCTGAAATTTCACACCCTTGTGAGCTAAATAAAACAGGGGTTACCAAGGCAGGCTTCTGCTGGTGCTTTTTCTACACTAGTGCTCCTCCTGCTGATAGGGCTGGGGGAGCTGAATTGGTAGGAAAGATGTGACATTTTGAGGGGAAAATGACAAGTACAGACAAGGCCAACATGAGCTAACATAGCCAGTTGGCAGACACTGTTTGGCCCATACCCTCCTTGCCATCAGCAGTATTTAAACAAGCCGAGACCTAAAACTGTGCTAATGATTTAATGAAATTACATCTCTGGGCCATGCCAGAGCCAGCACTCCTTTGAGATAACCACCCTGCCTGTGCCTCCTTATCCTTCCCAGGAGATGCCCCACGGGCCTAGAGGCCACAAAGTTGTCCTCTCCTTCCTTCCTGAAGCTGCTCCTTCCACCCCTTCTCTCTCTGTGTCACCTCAAGGGCTATTTCCTTACCCTCCTCCCCAGTCCTGGCCTCAGCTGCAAGGGAGGGCCCTGCAGTTGCTCCCACACAGGGATATATGGGGTATGGTGCAAGGCTAGACAGCAGTTCCGAACAGGGATAAGGGCAAGCAACAACAGCTGGTCCCCCAATGACTGAAGGGAAGTGGGGGAGCAGACATGTTGGTTAATAAAAACCATTGCTAAAAGCTGTACTGTGGAAACAGGAGGGACAAGCCCTGCCTTTAACAGCAAAGAGGAAGCGAGCTGAAGGCTTGTTCCTTGAGTCTCTGAGCTGCCTACGGTTTATTGCGCAATCCAAGCCAAACCCGTAATGCAAAATCAAACAGCAAATAAACCCCGGGGAAGGCGGTGGCGCTGCACCGCCTCCCCCCTGCAGCAATGCGGAGCGGACAGTAGAGGGGGCCAACAGCCTTTTTTCCTCGGCACTCTCCTGCAAAGCTGGGCGAAGCCGCAGGGCGCGGGCGGGGAACGAGCCCGGCTGTCCTTTGCCCCGTGCAGGGAACCGCAACAGCTCAGCCAGCTCTGGTGCAAAACACGCCGGAGCTAGGCCAGGTCTTTCCGCACAGCTTCGCACAGGCTACACACACTCACACACCCGGAGAAAGGCTGCCCGAGACACACACAACACCCCCCCCTCCCCAGCCCAGAGAAAGGCTGCTCGAGAGCAGATTCTGAGCAGAGAAAAAGAGTCCGGGTGATGAACGATGCCATGTATCTAGCGCTCGGCTGAGCCAGGCTCTGGGCGAAATGCTTCTTTCCCCAGTTTATATCTGCAAGTGTGGCAATGTTGAGCGGGTAACTGGTAAAGAGCGATCCTAGCCTCGGGCGGCTCAGCTAGGCAGGGTGGAGCCCATTGCTGGGAGGGGTTCACCAGCTCCCCCCTCCAGAAACTAACAAGCCGGGAACCAGGGACTGGATTAGGTGGCGGGCGCAGAACTGTTTGGTCCCTGAGCCACACAACTAAGAGCTCAGGGGTTCAACTCGCAGGACGCGTCCCTGGCAGCGACCGCTCTGCGGGCGAGAAGACGTGGCTGAAAGAGGAACACCCGTGTTAGGCGTGTTTAGCCGCTCTCACGACCCCCCTTAGTCGTGTCCCCTGCGGCCAGCACAGGCAGGGAGATCTCGTTCCGCGCTGCATTCCCTGCGCCAGCCAAGCCCGGGCTGCGCGAGGAGCGCAGGGCAACACACCTGTTCCCCACGTGAAAGCAGCTGTTAGGAGGGCGTGTGCCACCCAAGTTATGGAAAGGGGCACATTACACACTCCCCACCCTGCCCCGGCTCAATCGCCAGCCGCTGTCCGGCTCCAGCGCCCTTCTGTTCATGACAGAAGAGGGAAAAGTTCAACTTGGCTAACACTTCGCATTCAAACACAACCAGAGCCCGGGCGAGGAGCTTCACAAGTCTGGTGCTAGGAATAATTTTTTTTTTAACAAAAGGAAAAGCACTACAGTTGCACCCGATCTTGTTTACACAAAATGAAGCTAACGTGGATTATTTCTCTGTGTAATTCTCCCAGAGACAGGGAATTCATGTCCTTCATTAGCATGTTCATGGGGGGGATTTAATTCCTAATATGCCGCCTGTTTGGTTAGTCAATAATCCTCTGCAGAAGGCTTCCGATGGGTATTTAATTCACCGGAGATGAGCACAGCCTGTGATCTTGCAAATTCACTAGACATTTGTTTTAAAATTGCTCCGTTGTTGCACGTAGGAGCGTTTTCACATTTCATATTTTCAGGATCCTGCTTCTTTTATGTCTCCCAGAAGCTGCAATTTCCCCTTTACTGGGAGCTAAACGTTATTGAAAGGCAGAAACTGCATACTCTCACTGCGTTGCAAACACACTACCACCACATTTACGACGCGTCCTGAGCGGTATCTCCCGTTCCCTAACGAAAAGTTTCTTATGCATCATACAGACGCAGTTCTTTCTATACAAGAGAACAACAGTTTCATTTTAGAATGGCTTTTCGTCGCTCTATAGCTTCCAGTTTTTTTAGTAGCATATATAGGTGATGCAATTTTAGTATTTCCCCCAGAACTAACAGGGTAGGATCTTGATAGTTGTTCGAAATTTGTTTACAACATAGTATCTTCACAGAACCTTCAGTGGCAAATATAAAATATGTCCTTAAATAACAAAGTGAATGAAGGATACATGGGTTACTAAATATACTTATTGAGGAATTACAGGGTCGAGGATTTAATCAAAAAGCTTTTTAAAACCTCATCATTTAACAAGAGCACGTTTTGAGTATTTTTTTTTAATTCTGCCACTTGTAGTATTAAATCATTGCAGTGAACTGTTCACTGTTCAACTTTCCCTTGTGCTAAATTATCTCAAGTCTAAATTACTTCTGATCTATTTCGTTATATTTTTAGGAGCAATTAAAAAGGCAAGTGGGGATTTATAAAATACAGTTTACTATGTTTATTACATATGGGATATATTAGTGGTGGATAACCTTTTTATAGACATTGAATAGATAAGGAGAATAGTTTCAGTGAAGTAACTTCTGCATATTTGTATATATTACATCATGTAAAATACACACACCAACAGAATTTGATTGTTTTTTGAATCAAGTAGGATTCTTCAGCTATAGTCAGGTGATTTTAAGGCATTTTAGTTTTAAAATTCATTAGTATACTGAGCTGAATTTCACTCATTAGTGATCCTTTCTTAATCTGAATTAGTCACTTGAAATGGAAATGATATAGAAATACAAAGGAAAATGGAAACACAAAATTTCCATGTTTAATAGAAGACATGGGAAATATTTCATCCTTATAACCCTGCACCATTTAGCTGGCATTATCCATGTTGAAAAGAAATGTATTACTAAACCAAGAGTAATAATAAAGCATTTTAAATAGCTTGAAGCCAGGCTTTATATTAAAATAAACTGTAACAAGGAGTTATATGTGATGGAGATAATTGATAAAGTTGAACTTGAATGTTGTATATTACATGTCTATCAGGGTTAAGGCAGCAGTAAGAATGATTTAATCTTTTGGTTAATTTAATTTATCATCTTCAATTTTACTGAGCTGTGCATGATGAACAGAGAAATATAATTTGAATGTACTGTATGGTGAAAATCTCTAGGTGGAATCATTCTGTGTAAATACTCTGAAAGAATAGAAGTTAATGAAATAAACAGGCTGCATGAATAAAATGAGAGTTACTAGTGAAATGATGGTTGTTATATATGAAGGTAAATTATACATATATTAGGCAACATTTTTTGCTAACATAATCTTCCTTAGTATTCCAAAGGCTAAGAATTGTCATAACATATTGTGAAGGTTATGCGTAAGAATCAGTTCAGAACAGGAGTCACAACTTGTATTTTAATGATTAACAGCATACTGCACTGCTTATATTTGTATTTTAATATCAATTTATTACAGCTGTAAACAAACCACATATGACTCTCTAGCCACTATGGGTTGCTTTTGTCATACAGATTGCTAGACCACAAAGCACTGAGCTTTTTAAACTAATGCAGTTAAGCAAAAGCTTTGGAAATATGAGAAAGCAGATTTAGGGATGAATTTTAAACAATATAAATTGCACAGGGAAAATTGAGCATGAATGCAATGCAAGTTACAGCTACTGCATGCAAATACTATAAGGGCAAACATGAAGAAAAATATACTTGTTCTGAATTGCTTAAATGCATGTGTTTTTGAGCATATTTTACAGAGGAAAAGGAGCAAGGAAAAATACTGTGAAAAGAAAAAAGATGTAGACCTTAACAGAATTGGCCCATATAAAATAAAAGTACAATCTGAAAAAAAAAAAAAAAAAAAAAGGCTCCAGTCCCCAATCCTGCAAACACTTACACTGCTGTGTAACTTTACTCTGGGCAGTGGTCCCAGTGAAAATAATGGGACTGCTCATATGAATAAAATTATACACATGCTTAATTGTTTGAAGGATTGGGGCCTAAAATAGAACTATTCTCTGGGTCAGCTAGTGTCTGAATTGTTTAGCTTGTCTGTTAAGACCCTGTTGCCAAAAACTCTTAATTGTGTGAGAAATCTTTGCTTCTACATGTGATATGTTGAAGGTCTGCTCATGTGAATAAGGATTTGTAGGATCAGGCCTTTACAACTGACCCTGCAAACACTTAATGCTAGGAATAGCAATTGTTATCATAAGTAGTCTGATTGAATTGGCTAAAAACAATTACTCTGTTATTTAACATATTAAAATATTTTTGTGCTGCTTGCCTTTGAGTTTTATGATTGAACACAGCATTGAGAAAAAATAGTATTCTATAGTTATAGCCATATAATCCTCACTATATCCCACAATGCCCTTGTATATACATTGAAATATATATATTTAATCGAAGTAAGTTAATGTGTATGAGAGGCCATTGAGACAAAATAGGCTGTGAGGTCTCCAATATGTGGAAGACATTTCACTCTATATATTTAATTGGACTGGCTGGTGCTTATCCATTGTTATGCCAGGACTTTGGCTTGGAAGAGGGTAACTTGGCTGCAATTCAACCCAGGGAAGGCTGAGGTTGTGCAGGTATGTTGGGGAGCCAACTAGAGAAATGGCACAGTTGATATGAACTCTGGACATCTGCCTACCTTTTGTTGGTCAGGTTTGCAGTGACCAATGCTTTTGTCACTTCAAGACTCTATTACTGTAATATGGTTTACAGGAAGCTAAGTCTTGGGCAAATCACTTTCCCCATCTGCAAAATGGAGATTAAGACATCTTTGTAAAACCCATTGAAATCTACAGATGAAAAAGGCTATGCAAGTATGCAGCATTATTAATGATTATTATTATTACACTTTAAGACCATCCAGAAGGTGCAGCTCTTAGTGGAAAGCCATGCTGGTTAAAAGGTCTTTCTTTGTTTTGAGGCACTCAAACTAGCACCGCCCCTGGTGTAGGCATTTGGGGGAGTTGGATACCCTTATGTTCAGGGAGAGATTTTCATCTGTGGAATATACTTTCTGCATCAAACCCCAGATTTGTTCACCTTCAGCAGGCAGTGACACGCCCATTTGTTCTTCCAGGCTTTCCCCATGGGAAGGAATGAGTTGATAGGCGAGAGTAGGAAAGAGCTCAATTGTGGGGAGATTTCAGAGGGGCCAGTTTGTGCGGTCCTACTTATTGCTTTTACCATGAGCACCCTGAACGCTGGGTCTGCTGCTTTAAAAAAAAAGTAAGTAGCTATAATTCAAGGCTCGATTAGGCGCAGCTCGATGTAAACTGCACATCCTGAGTGGCCCCCCTCGGACGTACTGTGTCTCAGAGACACTCTTCTGAGGCACCATCCACTCCCTGATTCCTCTTTTCTCCAGGGAGGAGGCAAAGGTGTAGTAATTTGCTGCTGGTCTATACCAGCAGTCAATTATGGATACTCCCCAATGGTGGTTCAACTTTTCTGGGAGGCTTGTTAGGGGTCAAAGCCAAGGTTCTGCTCATTCCTGGCCGCTCCCTGCTCACCTGCTTCAGTCTGTGTGAAAATAACTGGGTGTGCAGTCCATGCAGACACCAGCATGCCCCGTTCCAAGATCTGCATAGCCCAGGCAGGGGCAAAGGGCACTCTTACTCCTCTCTAGTCCACTGCAGGTGGATGTAGCTCAAGTCACAAGCTGGCCCTACATCTACTATAAACTTTTTGTATACAGGATATTTTTACTTTGTCTACTACATTGATGTCCATAACTGGCATGCTGCAGTGAAGGATTGGTCAAAGTTTCCATTGCAAAACCATTCTTCTGCAGTTTCTAATCTGTGCATTCCATATTGTGTTGGCTAGAAATTTGAAATGCAGGTTAGATGCAACTTTAAAAAAATAAAGTTGGTTATTCAAGGTAATGCTGTAGACTAAGCAGAGAAGTGCTGTTTTGAAATGCATAAATAGAGGGATCCCATCTAAGACCAAGGAGGCAACTATTCCCCCTTTCTCAGCACTCAGATCACAGCAGGAGCAATGCATTTAGTTCTGGGCATCATACTATTGGCAATATATCAGTAAATGAGGGAGATTCCAGAGAAGGGCAACTACAGTGATTAAAGGTCTGGAAGAGACTACCTATAAGGAAAGATTAAAGGAATAAAATATCTCCATTTATTTGAGGTAAAAAAGAAAGCCAAAGGGGACAGCATGACTGAGGTTTACAAGTACATAAAAGGGTACTATAAAAAGGAAGGAGAGGAACTGTTTTCATTAGTTTAAAAATGATAAGACAAGAAATAACAGATGCAAACTGAAGTAAAATAAGGTCAGGTTTAAGAGCAGGGGCAATTCTGATTATAAGATCAAATAGACAGTGGAATATGCTGCAACGTCACGTGAACTTTTCAAGTCACAGATGAGAAGCATCTTTACAGACAAAATTTAGTGGTGCCAAAAACGCAGTGATGCACGATGACTTGGAAGCCCTAATGATTTTAAGCCAATTTACAGATGCTCTAAAAATGAACTTATACAAATACTCTCTGGTTTCTGATGATTTCTTTCTTTGCACAGCTCAAAAGCAAGAAAATAAAAGGCTGAATTAAGAATTTCCCCTTAATAGTATAATATTGTTGCTAATCTGAGAGTAGAAGCCCAGTTACTTGAGATACATAGGAGTGTGGGGTGTAGAGAGGATGGAAGTGAGTGACCTGAATAATTACTACTGTGTATGTGTAGCAACTGGTTTTGAAGACTTAAATGAGGACTGCATACCATTATATTGTGAGTTACATGCCTCTGTTAGTATAGATAACATTTTTCACATCTAGTGATTTCAATGGCACCTTTCTATACCAACATTTACATAATATCAACCTACACAGGTTCATTGTAAGATTTAGGCTTTTGATGGGATTTCATAAACTGTGGTTGCAAGGATAGAGTGAATTGCTTTCTCCCCTTTCTTTCTTCCTCCACATCTGGTACACTGGTTCTAGGGTGGGGAGACAAGGTGAATACTGGCAGCTCCTTCACTTAGCTGCCCATAGTAGAAAGCTCTCCTCAGTGAATTTGCTTAGCATTTTCAATACTGTTTCACAAGTGAGCATCATGGAAATTGATTGTGCTTTGTGCTCTTCCTGGAGCTCAAGGAGAGTGTGGATAAGACACACAATGACAAGTGATTGCATCATGAGCCTCAGCTTTAGTTTTATTGACTGAGATATAAGGCTGCCATTCTGTCTCTAAACCACTTTGCTATTTCAATTACAATAGAAGACATGACGTAGTAGATTACGTACGCCTCTGACATCTTGGCAACACCCAGGATCTGCAGAGTGAGGTACACACACAACATAAGTCTTAGTTCCCGTTACATTTCTCACAAAAATGAGTATGTATCACAGGACCGATTCTGCCACCTTTAATCACACTATTACCTTTAGTGTGATGGAATACACCCCTGTATTCACACCCTACACACTACTGGAATACTCTTTGTACAAAATATGCTTTGTGAGTTATCATTTGAAACTCATAATTTGATGGTCAGCATTGTCCTGATAAAATATGTATAGTAACATTGAATGTGAAGTTATAAGATCCCCCTCTCTCTGTCCCTACCTTCCACATTTTCTACACCTGAGAAGACAAAAGGAAACAGCTGTTGGACTCTGGGGGGAGGGAGGTTCTGACTGAAGAGTGTGATCAGTAATTTTACTGGAAGCATGTGGTGAGAAATTTGGGTTGAATCTAATATAGTTTGTTAAGTTAGGCACTAGTAAGCAATTTATCTTTATTTTTCTTGTATCAATTTCTGACTTTTATGCCTCAATACTTATACTCACTTAAAATATCTCTTTTTGTAGTTAATAAACTTGTTTTATTGTTTTATTTAATCCAGTATGTTTAAGTTGAAGTTTCTGGGTAACTCTATTTAAGATAACACGCTAGTGTATATTATTGAAAATGAGGTTGGAGGAAAATGAGACTCAAATAGGGAAAGAACAAGTTAAAAATTATTTAGACAAATTAGATGTCTTCAGGTCACCAGGGCCTGATGAAATACATCCTAGAATACTCAAGGAGCTGTCTGAGGAGATATCTGAGCCATTAGCAATTATCTTTGAAAAGTCATGAAAGACGAAAGAGATTCCAGAGGACTGGAAAAGGGCAAATATAGAGCCAATCTATAAAAAGGGAAATAGGACAACCCAGGGAATTGCAGACCAGTCAGCATAAGTTCAGTACCTGGAAAGCTAAAGAAGCAAATAATTAAGCAACCAGTTTGTGACCACTTAGAAGATAATTAGGTGATAAGTAACTGTCAGCATGTATTTGTCAAAAACAAATCATGTCATACCAACATAACAGCTTTCTTTGACAGGGTAACAAGCCTTGTGGAAGGGGGGAAGTGGTAGACATGGCATGTCTTGACTTTAGTAAGGCTTTTGATACTGTCTCGCATGACTTTCTCATAAACAAACTAGGGAAATACAAGCAAGATGAAGCTACTATAAGGTGAGTACAAAACTAGTTGGAAAACCATTCCCAGAGAGTAATTATCAGTAGTTCACAGTCAAGCTGGAAGGGCATATCAAATGGGTTCCCACAGGGATCAGTTCTGGGTCCGGTTCTGTTCAATATCTTCATCAATGATTTAGATAATGCCATAGAGAGTACACTTACAAAGTTTGCGGATGATACCAATGTGGGAGGGGTTGTAATTGCTTTGGAGGATAGGATTAAAATTCAAAATGATTTGGACAAAGTGGAGAAATGGTCTGAAGTAAATAGGATGAAATTCAATAAGGACAAATGCAAAGTACTCCACTTAGGAAGGAACAATCAGTTGCACACATACAAAATGGGAAATGACTGCCTAGGAAGGAGTACTGCGGAAAGGGATCAGGGGGTCATAGTGGATCACAAGCAAAATATGAGTCAACAGTGTAACACTGTTGCAAAAAAAGCAAACATAATTCTGGGATGTATTAGCAGGAGTATTGTAAGCAAGACACGAGAAGTAATTCTTCCGCTCTACTCCACGCAGATTAGGCCTCAACTGGAGTATTGTGTCCAGTTCTGGGCGCCTCATTTCAGGAAAGATATGGACAAATTGGAGAAAATCCAGAGAAGAGCAACAAAAATTATTAAAGATCTAAAAAACATGACCTATGAGGGAAGATTGAAAAAATTTGGGTTTGTTTAGTCTGGAGAAGAGAAGACTGAGAGGGGACATGATAACAGTTTTCAAGTACACAAAAGGTTGCTACAAGGAGGAGGGAGAAAAATTGTTCTTCTTAACCTCTGAGGCTAGGACAAGAAACATTGGGCTTAAATTGCAGCAAGGGCAGTTTAGGTTGGACATTAGGAAAAACTTCCTGTCAGAGTGGTTAAGCACTGGAACAAATTGCCTAGGGAGGTTGTGGAATCTCCATCATTGGGGATTTTTAAGAGCAGGTTGGACAAACACCTGTCAGGGATGGTCTAGAGAATACTTAGTTCTGCCTTGAGTGCAGGGGACTGGACTAGATGACCTCTCGAGGTCCCTTCCAGTTCTATAATTTTATAAAGCCCATGACTGGGAGTGTGTTGGGGTCACCCTGCCATATAACCAAGGCTGGTAAGAGCCAGGGTGTCACTGGCAGGCTGCAGTTAAAACAAAGACATCTGGGAGTGACCTGCATGCTGGTATCTGGTTGTGAGCAGTCCAGATTGGAGGCTACAACACAAGATATTTCAAGGCACTCCAGATTACAGGGCAGGGGTGACACAGCACACCCCTCACTGGTCTGAATTGTACTCTAGTATGTCAGACTGACTCCTCAAATAGACAATATGGGAGACTACTTACAGAGTAAGGCTATACTCAATACACATACTTTTAATATACACACGGCAAGGAGATTTGCTGAACTAGTGAGAAGGAGTTCTGAGAATGTCCATTTCTTACTCTTCTGTAGTGCATACAAGACCTCAGATAGTCAGGTGCAAAAAAGCTTCCAGCCCCAGCAATTGAGTTGCATGTCATCCACATACCACTGCCTTGGTGAACCTAACATTTATTCCTTCTAACATTAGTGGTACACATCTAAAAATGACGTTCCACAGAGAAGGCATTTTTGCCTCCGAGCTGTTAAGGGACCATGCTCGGGATTTTCACCACAAGATCATTTGCCTGAATCAGAGATGGAGGAAGAAAGCCTAACTGAAATGCAAAGGCCTATTAACCACGATCATCACCACTAATGCATTTTCACAGCCACAGACGAAGCCGCAAGTTAATCTCATAAATTGTTTCTTTTCCACTTAACATTCCACCTGCAACTGATTGTTCAGTGTACCATTTAGATGCTCTAGGCTCTGATATATTGTTGCCAGTCTTATGAGAGCCTTTTCCCCACTACTTTAGTATATAATCTAGTTTACGGTAATGTATATGCAACAGGATTAAGAATAGACTTGAAGAAAGACATCGTTTCAAATAATCAAGATACAGACTTTAATGTTATTAATAATTGGAAAATATTTGGATTATTATAAATATTTTACATACATATGTAAGATGAATTCCAGTTAAATGCTGATTTGTTTAATCCAAGAAATTAACGTAATTTTAATAAATCTATATGTCACCTCCCTCTGGAATTCATCTTGTAAGATTGTTTGCAATGCTGGCATGAGTGTGTACACATTATATAGAGTGTAGAGAGGGATGAAGCTATTAAGTCATTTAGTCCATCTCCTTGCCAGTGTAAGAATGTTCATTATTGTGTTTTTTCTGGTTTAGCTGTGTTTTGTTTTGTTTTGTTTGAAATATGGCTGTGGACTTTTGCTCTGTGTTCGTACAGTATCTAGTACAATGGGGTCCTGGTTCATGACTGGGGCGCCTAGGTATGGCCACAAAACAAATAACAACAATAAAAGGGATTTACAGGCAGGATTTGCCATAGTATATGTATGCACACTGTGACAGAGTGCTGGGCAAAGGGTTGCAGATTCAGCCCTCTGTCACGCCCATTCCTTGTTAGAGGAACAAATTAGAGCAGGCTGGAGGTTACCTGGCCCTAATTGGGGAGGCGGAGACAGCTGCTACCGAACTAGCCTGGGGCTGCATAAAAGCCACAGGGGAAGGAAGCCAGGGGAGAGCAAGAGAAAAGGAAAAAGGCAGGGAATGGAAGCAGGGAGGTAGCTCTCCACTCCCCCATGCCTGCAGATGGTGAAGGGTAATTTGTACATGGTGAAACAGTGGTGGGAACGAGCCTGAGAATAAAGTACATCAGTGGTTACTAAACACAGGGTCTCCAAGTGCCTTTATCAACCCAACAAGGGCAGGACCCAAGAGGCTCCTGCATATCAAAACAATAAAGTATAATAATAGAAAAGATGCATATAAGGGCCTGATTCTGCATTCTTCATGCAACTGATTCTCCCACTGAATCAAATGTGTACCCAGACAATGCAGAATTCTGGCCTTTCATGATGCTTTTTATGGCATGAAATCTTTTCCTAAGCTTTATGTTTGTTAAAGTGTCTAATGATCGGAGCTTATTCTTTCCCCATATTATTTACATTTTTGATTTTTCATAATCTTCTCTTTTTCAAATGGTACTCAGTTTTCAATAGTATCCTTACAGTGTAACTCACTAGAGTAGTTTTATTTGACACTTCATTAGCTATTATTCAATTATTTTTTGGGCTGACACATGAAGGCATCTGCAGTACTTTCTATGTCAGTGAGCTGTGGCTACATTAGGACTTTTTTTTATCAAGCAGTGATAGGAAATACTGGTCTCCACCACCACAAAAAAGCTAGGGGAATTTTAAACAAGTCTGGATATCCAGAACCATGATCCCAATGAGTAATTCATTCTGGAGATGGATTAATTTTTATTTAACCCTCCTCCCCCAAAATACCTATCTTTATTGCTACAGAGAGAAAGATTTTTGAGCCTTAAGAATCAGGAAAGAAGATGCTACACAAATTGTGGCAATTCCCTTTGGCTCTCCATGATCGAACACTCTCCCCCTTTCCAACTCCAACTCCCATGAAAGAAAAAAGGCCCAATCCTCAACTGATGTAAATCAATACAGCTCCATTACACCAGCCAAGAATTGGGGCCAGAGTTGCATTTCTGACATTGGCTGTTTATAAAGCCAAGATCTGACCGTCTAAAGACACATTCAGTAGGGTATAGATGGCCCCCCCGATAGCCCCCCCCCCCCCCGTCATTTTGGATAAGAGCACAAATAGTAGCAGAGATAACATTTTAAAATAATGGTACACTGACTGGCTCAGTAAACTGTTAGTGGGATAGGAGAGAAGTTCAAGCCCAGGTCAATAGAGAACATTACCATTTAAGAGCTATTTGGTAGTTTGTGTGAAACAGATGATGGTATCAGTTCACTTTCCACTGAACAAGGTAGCCCCAAAATAGTCATTCCAGTGTGTAGCCTTAGCAGAATGGTCATAGACTGAACTGCTGTTTGACCTTCCAAGGTGGAGTTGAGGCATACTGGTAGGGCAAGAGCTTACACTGTTGCTGCCTATTCTAATAAATACAGGATTGCATACTCCTAGACTGTCAATCAGGCACCACAAAATACTAAATTGACTTCAAATATGCATAAATAAGGATATCATTTTGACACAGAGGTCACAGAAATAGCAACTTTGAATAAAATCAGTGAAATCTTGGAAATGGCTGTGAAATCACATTTGCTTAGGCCTCCAGATTGAGTGGCGTTGTGACCTGGTGCACAGGGCTGCAGTGCCACTCAGGTTGAGCCATATGTGCAGATGGATATGGAGAGGAGGACCAGCCAAACCTGAGTTGCACTAAGACCCTGTGTGCTAGGTTACAACATCTGGAGTTGGGAGCCAGCCTCAGCCCCATGACTCAGGAGCCACCACTGCAGGGTGGGCTTGCTGTCCAGCGTCCCTACTCCCTGCCCTGGCCTTATCTTTCAGCACCCCCACTATACTCCTATGTATGCTGCTGTACCCAAAATGATATTATTTGGTGACCTTTCTGTGACTTACTGTTTTTTTCCTGCACCCCTTCTGTGAAATTTACTAAACATTTCCATGCAAAAATCGTAGCTTTAAAAACAAATAATCACAAAAAAAGGATTACTTTGTTTTGATTGGAAACCATCAATATTTCTTCAGGAAGCTTGTTTTTTAGAACACGTTTTTTCTTTATCCAGTTAGGTTGCTATAACAGCTTCAATCTACAATAGATCTCCCGTGGAGGTCACAGCGAATCATAATAGACAACACTGGTCACTTCCTCTCCCATCTCCCACCCTCATCTGTCCATGATAAGATCTGTACATGAGTGAAAGATGAGATACACTCCTCAGTGAGAGAGATGTGAAAATTATCCCCCGTTATCCGAGGAAGCGGGATTCTGAGACACATGATGTGAGAATATCGTGGGTTAGACTGAGTTAATGCTGCCTTCTTATCCTTTCATGTAATTGCCATAGAAAATGAAGAAATCCAACAAGGATAACCAATTTAGGTTTCCTAACTCAAGTGTACAATATTTTAAACAATCTTAACTATAAAATCTTATTGGCCCTGATTATCTGATCCATTAACCCCCAGTGTAACTCCACAGTGATCTAGTAGAGATCTTCTTGATTTACACCAGTGCAAGTCAGAGGGAAATTGAGCTATTTGAGTTTAATTGTGTTAAAATAAAAAAATCGGCAAAGTTTCAATTGCTTATTTACAAATTGACTCTCAAATAGCTATCAAAAGTATAGAACATTTATAAGCATGAACAAATCTGTATAGGGTAGCAAGACATAGTGAATTGTACACCAACTATCTTAATATTAGCCACTCCATAAGCTACATTTATATAAAAGGGAATTTATTGTATACTCAGGCAAATATCTTAGCAAGTTTGGCTTGGGAGCATATCTGTTTACAGCCTTTCATTAGCAGATGTGGTGTATGATACCAGTGACACAATGGGTTATCTATAAATTGCCAAGTTTATTTTGAGAACAATGCTACACTGTAATCTGTTTTTCCCTTCAGTATTTATGTCGGATTATGAAGTTACACATTAAAAGTGCTTTATCCCTGTTCTATGTTAGGCAATATTCAAGCCTTTCTTAGCCAGCGTGTATTTTGTTTGCATGGTTTTTAAATGGGAATTATAAAACAGGGAGTGTCCAGAGGAAGAATGATCACCGCTAAATTGAGCCTAAACATAACTGTGTCAAACAACTTTATCTACTCATGTGATTTAGCACTAAACAAAGCATTTTTCATGCGGTCCCTTTAGGAACCCTATTTATTTACAGTGTATCAAAAGGGGTGTTTTTTCAATCTACTGGACAACAAGAATTACACCCACCACCTGAAAACTAAATCTAAAATACAGCAGATCTTTCCAACTTTTATCATTTTATTAAAGCTTAATTTGTATGCAGTAGTTGTATAGTGCATGGACACCAACCACAGTTTATGGTGTTGCCTCCTAATCACTTCCCTCCCATCACCTCATAAATCACTTCTTAGACCATGGTCCTGGAGAAAGCACCCTCTAGAAGGACAACATGCCGCTGCTTTAGAAAGCAAAAAATATTCTTCAGAGGTTGCAAACTACTTCAGACATAGGGTAAGTTTATCACTTGCACTATGCCCTGAAAGAAACATTGGGATGGTGTCTCATTTTCTTGGCTGAATGCTATTTTTGAATAAGTGTACCAAACTTCACATTTTCTGTCATTATTTTTTGTCTTTCTCCTCAGTACATGCAAAACAATGCTACTGGGGGTGGGGGGAAGACTAGAATAGCAACTCTTACGGACTGAACTAGTATATGTCTTATAATTTTACAGCCATATGCCATGTATTATATCTTAAAGCCCATATGGAAAATTGGCATTGTTGAACTCTGATCAGTATGTACATGTTATCACCAAATGATTAAACAATGCCTCCAAAACACTGTATAATGGAACAAGGAGCATACCCCTCTCTTGACAGAACAATAGTATATGTTGACTTCAGCACAGAATTTGGCCCTGAATCTCTGATTTAGAACCAATGGGATTAGGACTTTGAAAGGGTAGCATGGGGTAGAAATCAGTACAGAATGTATTCCCTTGTTTAGTTTAAATATAACCTTTGTAATGTTAACAGTAAACACCTAAGAATCACACCGTGCCAACTGGTTGAAACAGAAATCGATAGGAAGAAAGTGAAGGAATTGTAAAATGGGAATTAAAAATAATAGATGTGACAAAATTATTCTAGAATTCCTAACCCTTATTCTGGCCTTCTATCCTTGTTCAGTATGGTTTTGAGTAGAACAAGAACTAGCCATATTAATAATCATACTAGGGTCATATTATGCAACCCAGGTCCCTTTTACATCACAATGCTGCATTGTATAGTTATGGATATAATTAGTGGAAAGGGACAACTAAGAGCAGTGATAATACCAGGATGATGTAAAAGGAAACAAAATTTGCATTATGTCAAATATATGAAAGACTGAATATATTGTATTTTATTCTGGCAAATGATTCATTTGAAAAGCACCATAAATAACATTCTCAGCCTATATAGAACTACAACAGAATTGACATAAGTGGAACCTACTGAACTGACCAATGTGTCATTCAAGCCAAGTTATTTTGTCAAATTATATTTTTTTCTTTAGCTTTGATATGAAACAAAAACTCTTTTTTATTCCATTAATATTTTTGAAGGATTTAAAGATATAATATATGGGCCTAGGGTGACCAGATATCCCAATTTTATAGGGACAGTCCCAATTTTTGGGTCTTTTTCTTATATAGGCACCTATTACCCCCCACCCCCGTCCCGATTTTTCACATTTGCTGTCTGGTCACCCTATATGGGCCAGATCTTCAGCTAGTGTAAATCAGCATAGCCAATCGACATAGCTCCATAGATTTTAATATACATTTATTGACAATTCCCATTTACACTAGTTGCCCCTGTAGGGTAACATTGCTTTTCTGAAGTAGCTAAAATGTCAAACAGCAAGTACTGCCTAATGGACTCAATCCTAGCCCTAAAGTCAGTAGCAAAATTCCCACTGACTTTGATGGAACCCAAATCCATAGTGTTATAACGAAAATTACCTTTAAATTTCTTCAGAGGAACACTTAATTCATTTTTAAGAATCTTATAACATATTTAGCAGTCTAGTGAAAGCCAATGTATATACACTAATGTATTTTCATATTACTTTTAAGCTCTTTCCCATCAAATAGTTCCCATGTTTACACAGTAGTAGAGATCTCCAAGATAACACACCAACAAAAACTTTTGAATAAAAAGATAAAATAAACCTTTACCAAAGATACCAGTGGTTGCTCTGTTTTTCCTCATCAGGTACATGGCCCAGGATAGAGGAGATGACATGCCAAACTGTCCATGGTTCATGTTTAAGTTTAATATGACAACCAAGAAGTAGCCAGACTCTGCAAAAGACCAGGAAAAACTAAACAAGACCAGAGTGGAGCTCTTCCTTTTCACTTCACTCTTTTTCTGCCCTAGAGATCATTATTTAACACAAGCAAATTGAAAAATGACATGCAGTCATGCTTAATATGTTTTTTTTTCTTTTCACTAACCAAACTCACAAGAGACTTCACTTTTTTTTTTTGGCCTCAGGCACTTATAGACTTGAAATTTTCATTTAGCTACTCATATGACCCCCCCCCCCATCCAATTAGAGTAGAAATGGATGAAGATTTACAGTTTACAGGTTTGCTGCTGGAAATGAGGTTGGAACTGTTTGGTGGAATATTTTGTTGTTATTTTTGCTGATAGCTTTTCTTCAGGATATATCTATTACCAGTAGATAGAGTAATAAATAATAATAACAATAATGATTTTAATATAGTGTTTTCATATTCAAAGCACTTTACAGTGATGAACACCATATAGTGGTACCATAATAGTGCTTTTATTTACAAAGAGAAGATTATTTCAGGGACTATATTATGCAAGTTATGGCCAAACCCTGCTCAGTCTATTCATGGGAATAATCCTATTGGAGTCACTGGGACAAGTACTTGTATGAGTCAGGAGAGAAGGATTTGGCCATTACTTTGTGCTGATAATTGTAAAACAGCACAAGAACAAAAGTTAGCAGGTACCCGTGCAGCTTGCAACTGTACTAACAGACAAAGTTATACACTTTACTACTCTAGAATGTAGAAGGATATAATCCTTCATAGGAGCATATGAATTAACATGATAGACTGAAAAAAATATTACATCTGTTCTGTCACTATGAAATTCAGTGACTTCATAGAGTAGAGCATAAGTGCTCATGAAAATGTGTATTTGTGAATTTTTGAAAATGGTAAGCCAGATTCACCAGTACATTCTGCTTCTTTTGCAAGCCAGATTTAACACTGCTTTGTGTCACTGAAGTGGAGCAAGGAGGCAGAGCATACCAGTGAATCTGGCCTGTTGACTTCACAATGTGAATTTATATTGCACTGTATTTAGGGTAAAGCATTTTGGGAATGACACAGACACTATTAACACAATGAGTGTGTAGGCCAGGGTAGCAGTCATGAACTCAGCAGCTCATATGGTGGTTGACATTTGATTTTTGATTTTTTTTGAAGAAAGGGGATTTTGACTAGAAAGCTAAACATATTCCCTATTTGTCTTCACTTAATCTTTTGTGCCTCATTTCTCCATCTGTAAAACGGGGAGACAATTATATACTGTGGTGACAAGGAGGATACAAGTATCTAGATAAGCAATGGTAAATTGCACCTGGAAAACTTCAGAGACAGGCAGAGAGGACATTGCTTTAGGGGACAGTAAAACAGAACTTCATCAAGAGCAGGCCCTTAGGGCCAGATCCAAAACCACTGAAATCAAAGGGAGGCTTTTAATTGACTTCAGTGGGCTTTGGAGCAGACCTTTAATGATAACCATACAGAAGCCCACTTTTGTACTGCACTGCTGACTGGGTAGCAGCCCACATTCTGCTATATAAACATTTCTAAGGACTTCTTTTTTTTAGGAAGTGTATATGATCATTTTATCGTATCAGGATTTAGGGTATTTTATTTTTTTTAATAGCATGGAGAAAGTAACTGCTCATGTACTGAATTTTGAGTTTCCAAATATTGGCTCAATCCTTGCCGTCATTCAGAATGTGGTGCCTTATTGAAGTCTATTGGAGGGTATGTGTGTATGGATTGAGGGAAGCATTAGGCCCTTAGATTTATTATGGATTTGTCACTTACCAAAATTCATATTTAAAGTGGAAGCCACTGTTGAGTTTTTATATATGATATAAAATAAAAAAGCTTCTTTGCAGCTGTAATTTGATGTGAAATTTCAGCTAACACATTTTATGACCAATGCCCTGATCCAACAAACACCTACATTTAAATTAAGTATAATTTTTTAAATTCTTGTTACATATCAGGAATAGCACCATAGCTACCACAAAAAATGCAACAAATTTTAAATTTATGGCTGGCTAAACCTGATATACAGATTTGTGTAGTAGCTGTTTGTCTTTTCATCTCATGCTGACCAGAAAAACAAGCAGCATTATTATTTTTCTTCTTTATTTTAACAGTCTTTCTTAGGTAACAGGAAAGAGATCTTTACAAGCAGTGCACCTAATTTCCCCAGGAAAAAAATGGAGAAGGGGAAAAAATGACATGAAATGCTACAGCACAACCTTTACCATCCTAGTCACTGTTGCACAAGCTTGTGTTGTAACATTATTCAACTGTAACAGAAGGACTGGGAGGGACCTCAAGCAAATGTTTCATCAACTGCACAGCAAGATGTTTCCTGGGTTTTGCAGACAGTGGTTCAGTGAAGGTACAATAATCTCTGTTGCCGACCAGATAAAGCACCACTGCCAGCCACTATCTTCAAATGCTAACAATATGGATAAGATTCTTTCTTTCCATGCCATTGGCTCCGAGCTTTCGCAATTTACAGATCTTTATTACTAGACTCCTTCATTCATGTTTATCAGACAGTTTTCATCTTCCTTTTCCTAATGCTTGTTACCTCTCTATCAGAGTTGGAGCATCTTGTGTACATTTACATGAAGATAAGAAATGCTGGGGCTGCATAATGGACACCTTTGTTGTCACCAGAATGCATAGACTTCTAGGGAAAATGGAGTTCAGATTGTTAATGGAGTTGGGGTTTTTGTTTGTTTTTAAATTTGTCATTGTAATATAATGTTTTTGGTTGAGCCTGGTGATATAGTAAACTGAGTAGGATTTGAAAGACTTTCACTTCAATTTCATTTTATTTTGTGGTTTCTGCTATGTAGAGGAAGCTTCCAATTCTTGCAAGAGAAAATTTTCACCCCCATTAAATGTGCTGTGGCAGTCTTGGCAGTCTTATACATGAGAATGAGACCCCAATTGTATTTTTATTGCCTCAGACGTGCTCACAAGCCCATAGGCCTCATCTCAGATGTCTGCGATAGAAACGTCTAGTACCAGAAAGCGGCATGGGCAGAAGAGAGGTAATAGTGGCATTCTTAATTCCTATATATGCACAGTGAAAATCTTTATGATGCTAATTCTAGACCCAGTGCATATTTAAGGAACAAGTACAACAGGCTAAGACATTCGTTTCAACATTTGGGACCTAAGTTTCAAAGGTGCTGTGTATCTGCAACTCTCATTGACTTCAGCTGGAGATGTGAGTGCTCGGCACTTCTGAAAATCTGGCCTTTGATAATGTTTTCATTGAAGATGGTATCACAATAAGCAAGGACACGGCATGCAGTTTACAACTAGTCCACAATGGTTTTCACAAATTGTTTCCTAAAGCAAAAATATACATGCCAAGTTAAAATAAGAGAGCAAGACTGTGCTATCTTGTGGTGCTCCATTTGTACGCATATGAAAAGCAAGCACAAAACAGTGGTGGATTCAGGTTTTCAATCTGATGGTGACATTAGTAATACATCTTCAAAGTTTTGATCTTAAAAATCAGTTAACAAAAACTGGTACTTTCCAAAGTCACACAGTATTTTAAGCGTCATCTTAGATGTCTGTTCTCAAAGTTCAGAGTCACCCTAAATCTATTTATTTACTTGTAATGTTGATGTTTAATCAAAAATGTTATTGGGTTCTATATAGGAGTAACTGGATGAAGTTCTATGGCCTGCGTCATCTAGGAGGTCAGAGTGAGGCTTAAATCGTCTCTTCCAGCCTTAAAATCTATCTTTAAAAAAATTCCAGAAAGATTATCCAAGATGGTCTTGAGAGCCTTACTTTCTGGTAAAGAGTATTTTTAGGTTTCTCTGAACTGAGCTAAGTGAATTACATATTATAAAATATAATTCCAACAAAAAGAGAGGCAGGTAAGAATAAAACAGGATGTACTACATGTCCTGTTTTCAATGTACAGCACCATCTTTAACTGGCTTTGAACCCCTGAATCCTTCTTGCAGAGTGTTTAGCAACTCTCCAGTGAAGCAGGTTATTTTTCTATATGCTAGATGTCTCACGCATTCTCTGTTGATTCTGACAGGATTGGTAAAGTGTGGTCGAGGGTGGGATTCCCTAACAAATACATAGAACTACTGTGTAAAATCCTAAAGACAATGACTTTTTTGTTGAGATGTTTGCACAGGCTTCCACTGTGCAGAAACTGGGCATACTCTTCTAAGAGGCCACACCTTGAGAGACAGTTTGAAGTTGCAAATGTTTCATTTTATTTATTTTTTGGCGTCTTACTGAATATTTAAAGTTATCAAAAGCTAATATTTTGGCAGGCTCTTTTTTGCATTAGTGCCTCCTTTAAAAATGGTCTAAGTTGTAAACTTGTTACTTTCAGAAAAATACCAGTATTTCAAATCTGCACGAACACATTTATTGTGTTTCCTGTGAAGAACAACAGTCTGGAACGATGTGCCTGAACAGTCCAAAATGCTGACGTTTCAGTATGAAATAGCATCATTTAAGCTATATCATGAAAGACAACTTCATGTGTAAAATCTACATATAATTTATTTAGTTACTTTTTACTTCCCATTCTTGCCTTCATGGCTTCTGCTGACCATTA
Source organism: Chrysemys picta bellii (assembly GCF_011386835.1). NCBI lineage: Eukaryota > Metazoa > Chordata > Testudines > Emydidae > Chrysemys > Chrysemys picta. The sequence goes on from NC_088791.1 coordinate 192,298,244, forward strand.
CTGCAGATTTGCCCAGAAGCAGGAAAATATTGCTTCGAGTGCACACATCAGCCAGGAGGGGGAGCTCCTTAATGGCCAGCCAGGCCAGCAATCCCCAAATCAGCTAGCTGTATCCACTGCCAGGTGACAACTCATTGTTCATCTCAGAGCATCTGGCCAACCTCTACATCTCTTCTTTGATGTCTGCAGAGACAGAGCTCTAGACTGACAAGTTGTTTCCTTTCCATCTATCCTCAGCTAACAACTATTACCACTAGTACCACGAGAGAACTGCTTTGCAATAATATACAAGTGGTAAGTACACATGTGTAAACACACACACACACACTTTTCTCAAGCCAAGCTTAAATTCAGTACATAAGGTTTTCTGCTTATATCAAACAAACTTAACCTGTAATCGCTGAGGTACCAAAAGACTGAGATAGGGTCAAAATCTCTGCTGGCACAACTCCAATGATTTTACTGGAGTGATGCCAGCAGAGAACTTGGCCCATAGACTTAGAACTCTCACCTGAACTGATCTAAAATAAAGATAGCACTGATGTGCCTATGGAAACCTCAACATGGTCAAATGTGGAGGCTACAACTTTGTTACCATCTAATATCAAACCAGGGCAAATCACCCAGCAGGGTTGTTCCTGAATGGATTTCAACTGGCACCAATGGCTCCAGGCACCCTCAAACTGAGGGGGAGTATGAAGGCCATGCCCCCTCTACACCCTTAGGTCAGGCAAGAGATCCTGACTGGAAGCCAGAGTCCCAACCTTTTCCATGCCAGAGGTGGAAGAGATGAGATAAGAGAAGCCACAAGCTGCACCAGACATAGAGGCCAGGCCGCTATTGCCCAAGCAGGCCTCTGGGTTTTAGAGTCTTTCACTGGTCCCTTTCAAACGCATCAACTGCACTGGAAATCACCAAAGCTAGGACAACTGTAATTTAACCCCTCAAAACTCACACAGCAGCTCACCAGTTTTGCCCTATGGGAAAAATCCCTTCCAGACCCCAAAACTGGGAACCAGCCTAACCTCCAGCATTGTACAGATTTAGCAACCTTTTGAAAGGTGGAAAGGGTGGAGCTGAAACAGATAGCTTCCCCACCCAGGAAAAAAAATGTACACTCTCTCACACTCCTCTCCCCCCCCCACCAGATGGGAGCCAATCATTTGGTCCCACACCATCCCTACTGCCCAATGGCTGCAGTGGTACATGGGACAAGCCCCAGAGCCTGGACTGAGATGCAGCATGTAACCCCCCATGCTATGTCACACAAGGAAGGATGAGGTGGGGAGAACTGTCTCCATGTGCCTGAAGTGAAGAAATGGAGGGGACATGTGGGCCATGTGCCTCAGTTGTTCCATCTGAGATCCTGCCCCAAAAGTATCTTCACAGGCCCCAGCTCCACCAAAGCTCCCTCCTGGCTAACAGGCCGAGTATTTTAAAACAGAGCACACTAGTTATTTTAGAACTTTAGCCTGCTTGTTTCCTCAAACTGAAATTTTAAGGAGGGGCCACATCACACAGAGCAGCCTGATGGATTTTGGATAGAAAATATCTCGTAATCAGAGAGGGATGACAGGTGTGCCCTCTGCCTCTAAACAACGCCCCTCCATGGCTTGCTGTGAGGGCTGAACAGAGAGAGTCACAGTCAAACTTGTATTAGATAACCAATTTAAAAAAAACAACAACTACACAGCAGGTCAACAAGGGAGAGAACAAGTCATGGGATATGGGAGCAAAGGTAGCAACTGCCATATTCCAGTGAAACGAATTTGATTTACATTTATAAGGCTTTATTCTGGCTTTTACATTAAGGGCCTGCATTGGAGAAAGGGGAGGCAGTTCCATCTCAGCACCAGTCTCTAGAGGCATTCTGGCTGACTCAGCCTGTATTCCTCTGGGAGCCTATGCCAGAGAGTGAGTTGAAAGGGGGAATGCATGCTCCCTTCTTTGCTGGTCCTACTCCACGGACAGGTGTGGAAGAGGTAGAACCATGCTACCACTATTCTCCCCAATCCCACATGCTATGGAGCATCTAGTTCTCATTAAAGGGGATCCGGCCAGGTCGTGAGATTGCAGAGGAATTCAGACTATCCAGAGCGTAATTGCCTTTAGGTGCTTTACACTGCAAGATCTTGTTCTGTGAAAAAGCTTTCCCACCACAATCAAAAACAAAATTCCATCCCTCTCAATCCTAATCATTCTCCCCCGCCACAAAAAAACCCAGCAATCTACCAAAATAGGGTCCCCTACAGCCAGGGAAGAGAGAAGAACAGAAGGCTTCTTGAAGTCCACTAGGGACCTCGCCATGCATCCCTAGTTTATCTACAAGTACCTATGACAGGAGGAGCACAAGAACCTAGATTGAGGATGCTCCTTGTGAAGTTCTGTTAGGGGATGAAGGACTGGTTGTGCCCTCCTCACATGGCCTGGATCTCCAAAGACTCACAGAATAGTCTTCATGGTTATTCTCATTGGGAGACTCTCTCATTGCTATGGAAGGGAGTCTGCTATCCACACTTTCTAATTCCTTTAACAGCTGCCTTTGCCTGGCAATCCAGCATTTTCACAATTTCGTACCCTCCACCACTCTTTCTGCCCCTGTAGCCTATTCAATAATGTTGATTAGGCTTCAGGGCAGAAGCAGCATTTTGCACTTTCTTCTAGGGCAGGATTTCAGTTGGGGAGAAAGCTCAATCTTGCTTTCTTTAATAATTCAAATGGCAGTATTGTGTGGATACTCTTAACTGCTACTTAAAAGTAATTAATTGATTTTCTGACATATCAGTTAACAATGTATTGCACTGACATGAAGTTGTGATTTTGCTGTTGATTGGGCTAGATGACTAGATGCATCATACTCAGTTCAGGAGTTTAGCTTAGAAGTCTCTAAAAATATTCAGCTATAAAAGGAAAGGCATTTTACAAGTAGTGTTGTCTAAAACTTGAACCCATATGCAACTTTAACTGCTGTCAAGTTAAAGTATTGCATTGTTATTGCAGTGGACTGATAGTATTTAAATTTAGAACATCCAGTAGGTATGAAAACACACACACTGAATTTAAACAAGAATTATATCTACAGATGTGTTTTCTGTATCACACACACACCCCTGTACTGAGAGAAGTCACTGAAGTTTCTATATTGTTTATAATAAGCCTAGTACTCCATTTGAAACTCCTCAATGCCGAGGACATATATGGATGACTCTGAAGCACCAGCAGACAGAAAGGAAGACAAAGAGATGAATCCTGGGGTCAGGAGATGAGCTATATAAACTTTCATCTCTATTGCAGGTCATCACTTCCAATCAACTCCAAGTGAGCAGTGACTAGAACCTGTGCTTGTCTCTATAAATATGTGCAGCAGTCACAGGGTTAAATAAATTGTATGAACCGAGGCCAACCTTTTCAACCCTGGTGTATAAAATTAGGCACCTATACTAAAAGAGATCTGATTTTCTGCACCTTTCGTGCCTCTTGACTTCGATGGGATTTTTTTCACTAACTGAAAATCAGGCGCCTGTTACTTAGCTACCTAATCATGGATTCAGAAGTTTACCTTAAGATACTCAGGTTTGAAAATTTTGGCCTGAAGACACAGTGGGGAAGATCCTATCAGAAATATTTTCACTTGTTAGGGATGATGTTACATTAGGAACATAAGAACACCCATTCTGGGTCAGACCAAAGATACATCCAGCCCAATACCCTGTCTTCCGACAGTGGCCAATGCCAGATGCCCCAGAGGGAATGAACAGAACAGGTAATCATCAAGTGATCCATCCCCATCGCCCATTCCCAGCTTCTGGCAAACAGAAGCTAAGGACATCATCCCTGCCAATCCTGGCTAATAGCCACTGATGGACCTATCCTCCATGAACTTATTTAGTTCTTTTTACCCATTTGTGGCTCTGCTTTGCTCTATCATGTGTAAATCATACAATCAAACGCCTAACTTTTAAAAATACTTCTCATAATACTTCACACTACTTAGTATAGATTTGCCATTATCTTCAAAGGGAGACCTATTCTCCATCTCTTGCCCCTGCTTACACAACAGCCATGGAGCACAACTTAAAGGAACAACTCAAATTTGCCTCCAAATTTAGACTTTTACAATCTATTACTACTATGTTATTTCTTTTCCATGTTTATTTCAAGAAAACCCTCCATTTTGGGATTTACTTGATGCTGCCACAGAATTTCCAGTTTGCCACAGGTTTTGCACTGCAATGCTACAAAGCCTGGGGCCTTGTGGTAGAATGTAGATTCATTCGGTCACATAGTCACTGGGTCTTGAGCCTATATAAGAAAAGTGCTTGACAGAACTTGAGTTGTTAATACATGGTTCAGGTTAAAATTTTCTCCTACAGTTTTAGTAAGTCATTCTTGTCAAGAAGATGCCAACAGCTTCCTGCATTCCATCATATACCCAGTCACACTGGCCACTGAACCAGTAAGCCTTCAGCCACTAATAAACTAAATTCTCCAAGACCATCATCCCTGTGAAAATCTGCTGATATGTGAACTTTACTGTGCATGCAATGCATAGACCAGAGCTTAACATAGTGAAATATGAAATAGCTTAACATTCAGAATTATTTATTATCAGTCTTTTCCAATGTTTTCTTTTGGCTGCTAAAAAGCTTTGAATTACCAGACATTGTATCCTGACTTACTTAAACTTCAGAAGAATGGTAACAGGAGAACCAAGGCAGATTCAGTAATGCATATTCTGTGAGGTGTTTAGGTTAAGAATAGATGAGTTCTGAAAAAGAAGAGAGGCCATAAATAATTAACGTCCCTCTCTGTAGATGGGAGAAAAGTATCAAGATTTTGCTGAAGTCATTGATTGATTTTCTGACACAACAACTGAAAAGATGTGAAAGCAGCCACTTGGAGTGCAGTGTCAGATATGCAATCCATTGTTAAATGGAATTCTGCATTTTAGTTACTAACAAAGCTTGTGTTCCACTGATGACACTATTATATAATACACATTAAACCTAACAGAAATGAAAGAGTGAGAAAAATATAGGCCAAATTGACAGCTAGATGTTTGAATTAAAAAAACAAACAAACAAAAACACATAAAAGAAAAAACAACAACCCAACAACCCAAAACAGAAAAGGGAAGTGTTGCATTATAAACAAGGTACTGTTACACTGATGGAGAAACTGTATTCACTTCTATTTACAAGCAGTTTATTGCCTTGAATATGTGATTTCATATATCACTGTCATTAATAGGAGATAGAACACTGAACTAATTAATTGGTCACTGATGAGAGCATCCTTTCATTTCTTCCTTTTTCAGTACAAATTCAGATATGAAAGGATCTCTGTTATATGCAAACAGGTGAAAAAAATTCCTGTGGAGTCAAACCTTATCATGTATATCCTACAGCACACTGTGCCTTTTTTATATTATTCATGTCAATCTGAATTAGAGGTCAAATGAACAGAATATAGGCACATCTGAGCTAACAGCAGTATTGAAGAGAAACATGGACCTCTTAAGACTACAATTTATTGTTCATTATGAAGTCTTCCTTAATCCACTTTTCTTCACAGTCCTAGAATTTAGAAACTGTATATTACTAATGTATATAAAGGAAGGCATACCTCTGTGTGCTAAACATACATTCCCCCAAACCCAACATTTCGTATGGTGTAAAGGGAAGGTTTGGTTTTGTTGGTTGCCTTAACCAATCACTGGTGGACTGACAGCAAAATGAAACTTACTAGTACATTTGATCTTTGGTATCTGGTCTGGTGTTTATATAGCTATTTCGAAGCGATCAGATGGTGCATGATGTTAAGCCTACTTTACAAAATTTGTAGGAGGATGTAGGATCAAAAGGAAAAGGAGAAAAAGAAATGGATTGGCTGTGTACACAGATTTATACTGGTTAATAGACTCCAAAATGAACTAGCTGAAGCCATTATATAAAACATCAAAACCCTACTGAACTATATCAAGTTTAACATGTTTGAATTATTCCTGTTGAATCCCTGGCTTCCATGGAAAAGTTAGCATGAGTCTTATGATAGTCTTTCTTTTCTTGATATAATATCGACTATTAGTTATTACTTGTTAACCAATGCCAAGCGGTTAATACTATGCATGACACAAAATTAAGCCAGTCTCTGTCCTGACGATCTTACAATCTAGCAGATTCTTCTATAGTACAGAGAAATTGTTAATTGAAAGTGTTGTGTGGGCTCCTCCCTTCCCACTCACAATCACACAGTATCCTTGTGGTACCTACACAGTTACACACATGAAAAGGTAACATTAGGAAAACATTTAGGGCCTGATCCTTAATTACACGAAGGCCTCTTTGTTCTGCTCTAGGAACATAATGTGGCTTATATCCATATTAAGGCCCTTGTACATTGTCAGAGTGGTGTAAAAGGGCCTTAGATAAATGAAAATCTGACCCTTAATGTACTTTAATATGATTGAGCAGCAGCAAAACCAGAAAAAACAGCACTTCATGAGCAGCCACCTTTCTGCAGACCAAGAACGAGCATTCTATGACCACCAGTGGTCCACAAAACACAGATTTGGGACCTTTGCAATAGGGAAAGAAATGGCCTGCACTGGAAAGCCTAGAGGGAGAAATAATTTATAGTGTTTGGGGTATTTTAAAATGTTCGTTCACTTCTCCTGGGCAACCCGAAGAAGAGAGTCTTTAGATGGGACACGAATGCCGAGAAGGTAGGACACAGTGAAGTGGGAGATGGAAAAAGGTATGAAAATAGAAAGAAGAAAAGACAAACAGGGTGCTGACGGCTGCTTTTGATCGCTGACAAAATGAACAGGCTGGGAAAAAGCATTAGTGGCCGTGTGGACAATAAGGTCAACCAGTGAAATCCTGGACCTATTGGCAAAACTCCCATTGACTTTAATAGGGCCAGGATTTCACCCAAGATATTTAAATGTGACACAGTGGACGATGGGAAGCCAATGAAGGAACTGAAAAAGGTGGAGATTACACAATCTGATAATATATTATTAAAATAACAGTCACATCACATCACAGTATATGAGAAGAAAATACTCAGAAATTCTTCTTTTTGCCATATCCTGTCATTTGTCTATATCCCAAACTCCTCATGACCTCAGTCAGAATTCTGTAATGGCTGCTGAGTATTAGCATTTGTTGTCCTGCTCTTGCTCAGGTGACTGGGGCAAGGAAATGAGTTTATTTGTCTTCCCAGAACTTCCAAGTGCCATGGGGATTCCTGGTTTTTCCTCCTCTCAGAAAGGAGGTTGGTGAAAATACCACATGAACAGAATTTCTGGTGGTATTCCAGCATTCTGGTAGCAGCTGACTAACAACAGGAAATGCACACACACAAAAATTGAAAAAAAAGGTAAATAGTAAACATTAAACTTATTTGAAAGTTTGATTCTTGTTTAATTGGGCCAGTACACCAAATCTACATAAGAGACAGGTGCAAAGTAATTAGCTAGTATCACATTATTTTAACTTTTAGCATCAGCAGCATAAGTAAAGGGAAACAGATAAGAGACTTGCCAGTTAAATCTCGTACTGGCTTTGTAGGATCAGTGTATAATTATTTTACAATACCACAAAGTACTGGGAGGGGGGCAATCATACAAACCCTCAAGCAAATAATTCAGCTGATCTATTTGTGTAAGAAAGGATTTGCTGGACTGGACCCTTGGACAGTTGTTGAATGGCATGCTTATCTAGAACACAAAGACCCAATCATTTTTGAACATTTATGACAATAGATAAAAGCGAGACAGACTCTGATTTAAATGCCTGATAATAAAAGCTTACATTGAGAGATGGTCAATAAAAGCTTAGTAACAATAATAAAAATTTAGTCTCGACTCTACAAGAAAATGCATTAGATGTGAACATGGCATGATATCGTGATACTGAGGAAAAGATGGGTGATCCATATAGAAGTCTGTAATCTATTTCCAGTGCTACTAGGAACACAAAACCACTCTCTGTTTATCAGGTACTAGTGAGATTGTCTGAAAATAAGTGAGTTTGGTGGTTTCTGTTCATTTCTCAATGGTTTGTATTCTACCACATATCTGGCTCATTTCCAATGGAGCCTAACTGCTGGGGGGAAAAATCATTTACCAATTAGCATGGAGATAAAAATATTTCCTTCTCCAATTGGGTGGTCTCTTTTACAGCTGAAATGAAATTAGATCCAGAACATGGCAGGTATGTCTTAGGTTAAAGCTCATAGTACTGAATATAAAATTCAGTTTTGCCTGAGACAAATATTACAGAATTCTAGGAGACACTGAGTTTGGAACTTTGCACACATATGATTTGTGAAATACAAAGTGAGAAATATTATGATACAGAATAAAACTTGGCAGGTTGATTTGTGTTGCCACAGCATTTTTGCAAGTCTTGCTACTTTAATTTGACATGTAGCTATAGACTAAATATACATTACACATATGAGTAAAATATATAGGAAAATCCAACTGCTGTAAAAAAACAACCTTCAAATCATAACTTTAACATCAGTAACCATGGGGCAGATTATTATACCTTTATTGGCGCTGAATAGTAACAGTATTCCATTAATTTCAATTGACCTTCTTTTCAAGTAAGTATGGTAAGAATATTGCAGTCTATCCCAATGACTTTTCACTAATGCAAATATGACTTTTCATGACCTCAAATTCAACCTCGGAATTTTGCCCTCAGTTTTGTGCATGTTGCACAAACATAACCAATCAGAACAAAGAAAAGTTAGACAAGTTATATATGCTATATATAAGTTATAAGCATGTGCTACCAGGCTTTGCTCCAAAAGGATCTTCTGGAAATACTGCTGGTGGGCCCCCTCCCTTCTAGGACAGCAGACATTCATATGGGAAACCATTGGTAGCCTAAGTCGCTCCCACCAGCAGAGATTCTTGTAGAAAAACTACTGGTGGCCTACGTAGCCCTCCATCAGTAGGTCCTATTTACATTTGTTGCCCAGTGCAACATGACCTTTTTAACTGCATGAGGTTATGGTATGAGCTATAGGACCTATCCCTACGTGTTCTAATGCAGAGCAGTATGAACCAACATTTAAAGCTGATTCGTTTTTTAAACACAGATAGAAGCAGGTAATTGATATGCCAGCATGTATTTTGAGGTTATCCTTCATTAGGTAGCAGGCATTCCACTATGGTTACAGCTTTTATATGTGTACAATCAACACTCAATGGAAAACAACAGAAGTATGAGAAAGTATTTGAAGAATGCTTGTAAATGGTGGCTCAGTAGACTTATGATAATTTCTCTGATGTACAAATCCCTGCTCCTGAAAGCATGGAATCTTTTAGCAAAATTTAAGTGATGCAAAAGGTCAGCAGTTTGATCTAGGTGTTTAATGCTAAAGAACCCTGTTGAATACTCACAGAGAATTACTGAAGCATAAGTGGAAAAAGTGTGTGAATTCAAGCATCACAGACAACTTTACTCCTGCTTTGCAAAAGAATTAAAAGAAAAAAACCCTCATAAAAATGTGATCCAATTACAGCATTGGGATTTATGGAATTGCACAGGCATAAAAATTCATGTACAGTACTATATCCTCACAAAACAACTCTGAAGAATTAAAGGGCTCCTTAGAGAGGCTCTGACCTCATTTTCCCTTATCCCTGTGGGCTGCATACTGTGGGCTATCCACACAGACATCAGTGGGAGTTGTGTGTGTGACTCAAAGGTAATATATGGCCAATTGGTTGTTAAGGTCTCCTACTTGGCTAATTGTTACTGCTAACTTGAAGACAGGTGTACAGTGAAAAAAATATTCATGAATATTTTGATGATTTCTAACGAGAATTTTGCTCCAGACATGTTTGTAGCCCCCTTTTGAATTAGCTTTTCATGGACACTTGTGTAAAATCTATAGAAGCCTAGAAGAAATATTTCCAAACACCAGCAGTAACCATTATTTTCAAGGCTAGCTCTTGAAGAGAGCATGCAGTACTATTGTCAGTGTCTGCAGTCATTAATACTTTTGCTTTCTAATGAAAACAATGGCATGTAGTGTTCTGAAAGCCCAGCACAGTGGAAGCTAATGGTTATTACAATACTCTATGTAAATACAACACAAATTTGCCAGGTTTCTTGCAAACTATTACTATACAAAGTGGTGCGTTGGTAGGCAATAGCAGATAATACATTTTGCAGTACAAGCAATGCAAATCTAAAAATTTTAATGTATGGCTCTATTGTGTAGGTCTTTGTGAAGCAGATGTAGGGAAATTCAGTTTCTTAGATCAACATCCCAAAATCCATCCGTTCCAAACCAGGTAGCTTGATGCTATCTAGTTCTAACAATAAACTTCTATATAAAGTACAGTGTAACATAATTTAGTAAGTGGGCCTGGCTTACCCTTATGAGCCAGAGTTTATCTGGTCCTTGCACATGTGTGTAAGTGCAGGAGATGGTGCAAGGTGTCTCTCCTTCCACCTGTGCCCGAATGGCTGACAAGAATCGCATTGGGAAGCATAGTGTCTATTCCCTCCTAGCATTACCTAGGCAGTGAGTAGATGTACAAAAATGGGGAAGGCAGAAGCGCAGTGACTTGCCTCTCTGTCCCTACACACGCCTGCAAAGTTGGGACCACACTCCAAAGCTCGGGTAGCTACTGTTCTGGTGTGAGTGCCCTAAGAAGAATTCTGGCTGAGTCGTATCATCTTCAGCCTCATTGCAACCCCTCTATACCTTCACTATTTAAATAAATGGTTACATATATACATATAGAGGCAGGTTAAGGTGGAAACTGAAAGTACACCTAGCTAGCTTTGGAACATTTTCAAAGTAATGCGTGCTCCTTGGGTTTAGCTATGTGACCAGTGTGAGCATGAGGTGCAGAGTAGAATCCAGAAAACATGCATGGCGTGGTTGTAGTATTCTGTGGATATAAATAGCAAGAATTGTCCATAGTTTGAGATAGTAACTCAGTTTTCAGAATTCATATTCCCCATTTACTTTATGCTGGAAGCCAATATAAAAAGCGCTTGAAGTTTCATAATGAGAGCATTGAGTTTCTGTTTCTTGACCAGTGTGCTGTGTGGTCCAACAGAGAAGGCAGCAGTCCCATTAAAGTTAGCTTAAGAAGAAACACGAGTGATTTGTTGACAGAGCTTAACAATAGGGATCCACATTTCCTTAACCAAGAATAGTTACAGTCTGTTTTGTCACTTTAGAAGTATGATTTGTGGGGCATAATTTTGTGAATCCACAGAGGGAAAATATGAAACGCATAGGGAAGAAACTTAAGCTGGGCAGCTGAATGTTTGGAATGAGCTGCTGAACTGTGCTTAGAATACTCTTTACATTCTAATGTCTCAGCGACTTCTTGTAAGCAGTCTTTATCTTTCAACCTGCTCAATGCCAAGGGGCAGATGAGAAGGTCAGGCAGCATCTTTGGTTAAATGTTATAATTTTTTCACAGGACTTTATGTAATTTCTGAATCAAAACCAAAGCATAGTAACAGATGTGAGTATATAAAAATATGCAGATATTGGATGAAATCCTGGCCTTGTGGAAATCAATGGCAAAACTCCCACTGACTTCAGCGGAGCTAAGATTTCACCCACAAATTGCAAAAATATTACGTATTTAGAAACACAAAAATTGCTGCACCAGCTCAAGAATCTCCCACAACCTAGACAAGTGCCCTCATCCCTGGGCTATGGAGATGCTCTCTCACTCTCTCATTTTTTTCCATGAAAAATTCTGAAAAATCTTATTTTCATTTTGTTACCAAACTGAAATAAATTTTAAAACCTTTATAACATTTCTTGTTTTCTGGCCAGCCGTATTCAACATCCAGCCTCCAACAGTGGCCAGTCCCACCTGCTGCAGAGGAAGGTGCATAAAGCACAACGTTGGCAGTTGTGGAATGGACAAGGCCAAATACTGGTTTACGGTATGTCCAGAATCATAGATTCTGAGGCCAGAAGGGACCACTGTGATCATCCAGCCTGACCTCCTGTATAACAGGGGCCATAGAACTTCCCCAAAATAATTCCTAGAGCAGAGCTTTAGAGAAACATCCAATATTAATTTAAAAATTGTCAGTGATGGACAATCCACCACAGCCCTTGGTAAACTGTTCCAATGGTTAATTACCCTCACTGTGAAAAAGTATGCCTTATTGCCAGCCTGAATTTTTCTAGCTTCAAACTTCCACCCATTGGTTCATGTTATACCTTTCTCGGCTAGACTGAAAAGCCCATTATAAAATATTTGTTCCCCATTTAGGTACTTCTAAATTGCAATCAAGTCACCCCAGAACCTCCTCTTTGTTAAGCTAAACAGATTGAGCTCATTAAGTCTATCACTGTCAGGCCCGTTTTCTAATCCTTTAATCATTCTCATGGCTCTTCTCTGAACCCTCTCCCATTTATAAACATCCTGGAATCAGGATTCCAGCAGCCGTTGCACCAGTGCCAAATACAGGTCAAATAAATACTTTACTCCTGCTTGAGACTTCCCTGTTTATGTATCTCAGAATTGCATTAGCTCTTTTGGCCACAGTGTCAGCTGATTATCCACCACAACCTCCAAATCACCTGGGTTTATATACTCTCCAAAGTTGTTTGTTTGTTCTGATAATTCTATGTAATGTAAGCATGGAAAGACCCCTCCTATTGATTTCAGTAGAAGCTGGACTGGACTCTGACAGCATTGTGGAAGCCCCTGCAGTGGGTGAGTGGGGGCATGTAAGTACAACTACCTGATCTACATTTATCACAGTTTCTGTTCATATTAATTGGCGATAAACTGGTGAACACAGATGTAACATAAGAGACATTGTGCTTACTTATTTTATACATTTGTAATATCTACCCAGAAAGCTTTAAAAAAAAATACTGTCCTTTTCATAAAATGTTTCAGATTAGTGAAGATCTTGCCTATATTTAGCTTTTATGGAAGAAAGGATAAAACATAATCAACTGTTTAAAGGATAAAACACAAACCACATGAAGCACTGAAACTTGTTGGCGAGAAATCTAACAGTAGTGCTTGGTAGCAACCCCATCTCCTGTGGAGCAGATGTTCAGGATTTTACATGGAAATAGAAACTGCACTAACATAAAATGCTTTAGTGACTGAAAAACTGATACATGTTAAATGTTGTCCTTCAGCTTAGGTGCAACACTATCTTTCTGATTGTCTAAAGATGCCCTAAGGAACACTGGGGTGGAAATATAAAAAAAAAAAAAAGCAGCACCAGCAGCAACTAAAATATTGACAGATTAAAAAAAAAAATCTAGCAATGTTTCTCCGCCTTCAGGCACCTTTTAGTACAGTCTGAATGGCTAACTACTGCCAGCAATGGGGAAAAAGTTGGATTGTAAGCACATGATTGTAAAGCCCTGGAAATATTAGGCTCTGGTTTCAGTAGAGCCATATATAACATGCTATAATTTCAATTTAAATATTTTTGTCAAAAAAGCCTGGATTTACAAATGAATGTTTGTGCTGTTGACAAGTAGGAGACATTACAAAACCTAAGTTTTGTTTCAAAAGGTGGCTGTTTCATTTCTGATCTTGGGGGTGGGACTATGGCCTGATTTTTCAGGGATAACGTCAATAAGGGTCTCAGGGGTTCAGCACCTCTGAAAATCAGACCATTAGACTTTAGGGTAACAGAACAGAGATGGGAGCTATATTGTACCCTCAAATCCATATGTGCAATGTGAATTGGAGTGACATTCTGAGATCAACATTTCAACATGTCCTTACAGCTTGATTTAATGCGTTGGGATGGATTCGATATGGGTATGCTTATTAAAAATAATCATTTTGTTCCATCAGTTTGTAAAATAGAATACTGGTTTAGAGCTTGGATAAGCACTATTGACAGTGTGGAAAAGCATTTTTTTTGTGCCCAGCGAAATTCCATTGGTTAAACCTACCAAAACAAGGACAGCTGAAATGCCACAGCAGACTACATGAATTTTCTATGTGGGTGTTCACGTTTTATATCAGCATGTGATACCGTGCAGTTTCATACAAAGAAAGACATCAGTCCCTGCCACACACACCCAGAAGCCAAACAGATGTTGCACAGAGCCCACATCTCACCAAAATTTTCCAGTAGTTAAAATAGAAAACATCAGGCCAAATTTAGCCTCCTCAGGCTGATACCGCTTTCACTTTGATTCAGTTTTCCTGACATATGGTTTCTCCCCTCCCCCCCTTCACATTTTAAACTTAAATAGAGACAATAAATTTAATATAAATATTTGTGATCGACACCAACAAAAAGGGTATAGAAAATCAAGGAAGATGCTTTAGAGAGCAGATCAAAAGTAGGGAATAGCTTAAACTCTCATTAAAATCATCAGGAGTTTCTCAGTGGTGTGAGCTGAAGAAGGAGAAGGAGCCTTGATTTAGAATTCGCATCATACTATGTAGCAATCTGCCATTGGATCAGGAAGGTGTGGTAATGACAAATGGATCCGTGGAATCAAACCCCAACATATAGTGTTTGGCCCTATTCTGGGTGGATTTTACCAATTCCTGGCAGATACATGAAGAGCCTGTCTATAGCTTGTCATGCCAATACAGTCTGATTGACTTTCCCGTCTTTAGTCTATGACACAAGTTTTAATGTCATTTGAGTAAGCTGGTGGTTATTTTTTTTAAGCTTGCATAGACATTTACAAAACATAATTTAACTGAAAATCTAGAGCACTGGAGTATTTCCCTGACAGACCAGAACACTTGTATGCGTTTTTGTAACACACATTGATATACTGTTTGTTTACCCAAGTTATTGGAATGGCAAAGAAAATCATAGAAAGTCAATCAAAGTGCTAACTTCCCTCAAATTTCATGAGATGTCAATGAAGGCTGAGAGCACTCAGAACCACTCAGGAGGTGTTCAGTACTTTACAGGATTAGGCCCTTAGAAATCCAGCAAAAATAAATGTACATTTTTAAACCATGCAGTATTCCAGTCCATCTGGTGAATGTGAACATAAACAAACTCTATCTATGTTACCAACTAGTTGATTCTCTTAGTGCTGTTTTCTGACATCAGATTTGGAAATGTTTTTGAAAAGCCTACACTTGCAAGATTTTTAGCCCTATTTTGACGCTAACGAGGTTTAGAAAGTTCAAATAATCTCCAGATAAACACTGTAGCTCTGCTTCTCCAAACAGAACTGAAGCTTTTGAGATTCTCCCAACACAAAGTGTTCACTGTGCATGATACTGAAAATGTGGCCAAATCCAGCCCTTTGAGTACATGGGCACAGTTTCAGGTACGACATATGCGTGCGCACACCAAGGCTGAATTTGGTCCATGTTATGCCAAATATCGAAAGCAATTAGATTCTACTATGAAATAATCTCATTTGAATTTTTAGTTTTGAAAATAATGCCCATTTAGTTATATGAATGCAGATAAAAGCCAGAAGCCAAAAATCTATTTTACATTCTCTTATTTCAAGTTGGATTAAACAGATTTTTGCTGAATGTAGGGGAAAAAATGAAATCCTTCTGTGTCTGAGACACTGCATTACAAATTTCAGCCTGGAGCAAAGTGTGTCCATCCTTATCCCCAACTAAATAAATATGATAGTTAGTAATACTGAATTGTTTATAATCTGACAATGAATTTAAATCATAACAGAACTGGCAAAAAAAAAATGGAGATGATAAGTCTTTCCTCCCCTATCCAAGTTCCAATATTTGTATGCATGATTGCTACTGTTTTGTCCTTCTGTGAAGGTACAAAAATTCCATTAAAAATTTAAGCTATATTTTCTGCACCTCATTTTTAATGTTTTTATATTTGAAGACTTCCCCCCCCATTTTATCATCATTATAGCAATTTACATTTATATAGCACCTTAAGTCCCAAAGGGGTGTATTGAGCCTTCTAGAATAAACAGAATAAAGAATCATTTCACCCTCCCCACAAAGAAATGCAACTGCACTTGAGGAGGAATTCAGGAACTGTTTAATCAGGATAGTTTCACACAGGAATAAATTATCCAACAACTGAGATGGAGAATTAAGGTAGGTATATACAATGCAGTTACCCTCACTGGAGCCAGGGCTAACTTAGCTTAGTGCCAGGGGATCTTCAATGATTAGGCAAATGCTCACGACCTTGGTTCTGATTCTTATCACTCTAGTAACACAGCACTCCTTTAAGCCTCATTCACAAAAATCACCAGCAAAACTAGGGGCAGCATTTTCCTACTGGAGGTCTGTTACCCAAGTACTGAGCTTACCTTACTGTGCTTAGTTTATGAAAGTTGATGAAATCTCCATCCAGGGTAGCAAGGATGAAAATATCATGATGATAATTTATCTGCAGTTTTATGGCCCAATGCTTATATAAGTAACATAATATCAATCATTTGCATTCATAAGTCTTTCTTCAATCTTCATGTTTTCCCTTCCGTTTGTTTTTAATTTAATGTAATGTGACCAGCTGGACACAACCCATAAAAGAAGCATGATACTGGAACATTCCATTCTAAGATTTTTTTTTTTCTGTAAAATTTTTTTCTTAGGTTTCATTGGGATCCAGACAATGCTTAATATCTCAGTGCTCTGAGACTAGCGTGAGATGGGACTTATTGTCTGAATATGGTGTCTGAGAATGTTGATAAATTGAGAGTGCTGAATGGCTGCTGGAGCTTTAATGATTTGAAATATAATTAATAATAGTAGATTCTACTTTAGCTTAGGTTCCAAATCCTTCAGATGAAAGGAAAGAAGAACATGTGGTCTACCATGTGCTAAGTATTCATCTGTCCTTGAATGTCCCTCTTAAATGTGTTCTGAATTAAAGATATCTAAACTCCATGAATACTGTATTTTATTTTATGTATCCCTTAGTAACTAAAAATAATCGGAAGTGATAAATAATAATGGCAACACAGTGGAAGCTGCTTTTAGTGAACTCAGATATGTTGAAACTCTGCCTGTAGTAAGGAGGAGTGAAAGTGCCAAATTGTTCATTGCATTTCCATGGAATTTCTTTCCATCTAAGGGCAATCCCTCATGCTAGGAGAGTTAAGAGATTTAGTTTAGGCCCCTTAGGGCAGAATGTTTGCCTTCTCCGCACCGTAATGAATAGGGTGTTTGGCCCCCCAAAACCAATGGATTCTTCTACGTATCTCAAAATCGAGGAAGAAGGCCATCTTGGTTAAAAAAAAACTGATCTGGTGTAGAGAGGAAGCTCTAAATGAATTAAAGCTGGCTAACAAAATATAATTGTAAACAGGGAATCATCACTGAATGGATATATTTCTAATGGGGTCCCACAGGGATCAGTTCTTAGTCCTATGCTATTTAACACATTTATTAATAACCTGGAAGAAACATAAAATCGTCACTGATAAAGTTTTCATGCCACAAAAATTGGGGGAGTAGTAAATAATGAAGAGGGCAGGTCTGATAAGGAACAAAGAATGTGGGCCATACTTACACAGTGGGGAACTCTATCCTGGGAAACAGTGACTCTGAAAAAGATTTGGGTGTCATGAGGGATAATCAGCAGAACATGAGCTACCAGTGTGACACTGCACAAAAGGGCTAATGCAATCCATGGATGCATAAACAAGGGAATCTCAAGTTGGAGAAGAAAGGTTTGTTTGCCTCTGTATTTGGCACTGGTGCAACCACTGCTGGAATGCCATGTTCAGTTCTGGTGTTCACCATTCCAGAAGGATGTTGATAAATTGGAAAGGGTTCAGAGAAGAGCTTTGAGAATGATAAAAAGATTAGAAAACATGCATTACAGAGACAGACTCAAGGAGTTTAATCTATTTAGCTTAACACAGAGAAGGTTAAGTGGTAACTTGATTATAGCCTAGAAGTATCTAAATGGGGAACAAATGTTTAATAATGGGCTCTTCAATCTAGCAGAGAAAGGTATGACGTGATCTAATAGTTGGAAATTGAAGCTAGAACAATTCAGACTGGAAATAAGGCCTACATTTTTAACTGTGAGGGTAATTAACCATTGGAACAACTTACCAAGAGTCATGGTGGACTGTCCAACACTGACCATTTTTAAATCAAGATGATGTTTTTCTAAAAGATCTGCTCTAGGAATTATTCTGGGGAAGTTCTATGGCCTGTGTTATACAGTAGGGTCAGACTAGATGATCACAATGCTCCCTTTTGCCCTTGGAATCTATGAAAACAAGAGTTGAGTTGGGTTGGGTTTCCAGGGAACTTCAAGGCGGAAAAGACCATCCACAGAGAGGCTGCGTGCCTTTTGTACAACCTCTGATTGCCCTGGTAGCAAATCTCTATAATATCTTGAATTGTGATCTGCTTAGACTTCATAGTTACACTGGTTTAATATTTGCCAGCATATGGACAGAAGATATTTTAGGAAGAGATAAAGGTGACACGTTGCTTTGCACATTTTCTTCTAAAGTAGAGTGAACCAATGAGTTGAGTTACAGGAGATGCCATTATGATGGATTGTAAACAAAGTCATAAATTGAGGTGGGCTTGAACAAAGAACCGCACATCAGACCTCCTTTGAACTTTGGAAAAAATGTAGATCCATCACCTAACTTTGCAGTTGGGGCCCATCTCTAGCTATAACCATTTGTGGTCTTTAAAGACATTATGTGAGAGATGCCAGTTCTGATATCCTGGCTAAGTTTTTATTCTCACATACCCAAATTTCTTATTTACTGTAGATTCATTTGGACAAGTTGTTCTTCTCTTCCTAACCTACAACATCTCTGGCACTAACAAATTACCCAGAGGTGGCTGCATTTTATCATTCTATAAAACATCTTGGGATCTGGTTCCTATGGATGAAAGACAGTACAGAAATGTAAGACATTATTATTTTTCGAATACAGGTGTCTCAGATCTGACACATCTCCACTTGTATGCCTCTTGCAAATAATTTATATCAATGTACAATCTATTTGATGGCTTTACAGCCTAAAGATGATGTTGTATCTTTGCTACTTCAGTATATACATTTTAAAAAATGTCTTCAAGACACCCAGAAGTCAAAATAAATGTCCTTTCCTTGACTGAGCAACTGACCTTTTTATCTCCCAGACTTTCTTTAAAAATCATTACTTCTGCATGTGTGATGTTATGTTGATTACAGTAAAACTGGAGAATTCTCTTAAATGTCAGACTGTCTACTCCACAGCAAATTCCACTCCACTTCAGTGCTTTATTCATTCAAACTCTTTTTGAAGGTCACTTTACTAAAACCAACTAACAGTAAGATTAATGCAGGGGTTCTCATTCCTTAATGGTCTAGAAAGCTAATGATAATTTTATTGTTTGATGTTCTGCTCTAGACAATGATTTTTGATGGTGGTGGAGAGGGTTTCGTGAAGATCAGGGATGGATTATTTAATGGAAAACACATGTAGTAACTTAAGCCTGGTAAGCTAAGATTGTCTCTGTATCCTACAAAACGACGCTAAATCCTTTGATTTATGTGTGGTGTTCTGAACCACACAATATAATTATCTTATCCATTGTAGAGAATTAAAAAAAAGCACTTGAGTTTACACACAGAATGCAACCCAGTGTTTAATTTGCACACATGATAAAAACTACATTCATTGAATTTTTGCTAAGATTTGCAAACTTTCCCTCAAACTGCAGCGTGACAAAATCGTTAACTAATCACCACAATAACCACACTCCATTCACTTATCCACAATGTTTTTTTACTATAAATACAGAAGTTTCAGTTTCTATTCAACATTTCTTGTGCTTTCAGTGTTTTTCTTTCTGGTTGTGGTGCAAAGGAACTCTTCAGTAATGAAGATTTTTGTTTTAAGTACAAAACTTGATCTTCTACAATTCTGTTTAGGACTATATATTTTCATAATTAATGAACTGTCCTAAAAACTGTGACTGAAAGGTTAGTAAACAGGATTGTTTTTATATTAGACAATATTATGGGATTATATGACAGACAAGAACTGTCTAAACTGGAGCAGCAGAAGTGCAAATAGGTATAAATACAAATTTTGCAGGCACAGTTTAGAAGGTTCATATTAAATGTTGTTGGCCTATATGCCACACTTAGCACACATGGTTTTCTTGATAAAATTGGGAGTGGAACTGAATGGCTGGCTCAAGTCCACAGTTTGTTTTAAGACATAGGATTTCTCTTGGCCTCTAAAATGTAGGGATCCATGTTTTTTTTTGTTTTGTTTTTTTAATTACACTTCTTTCCAGACTGGATGTAAGTTTAGTGATTAAAATTCCTGTTTCTTGGTCTATCCAAATACATGCCAATATTAAGATGAATGAGTTTATAACTCATGTAGAAACATCAATAATAAATAGTAAATTGTGTAATCAGAAAATGTTTTATGGAGAACCATGAATAGTAGTTGGGTGAAATAACTCATTTCAGATAGAAATATTTAAACTAAGACACTGGTAATGAACCCATCACCACAGTAGTCTGCAGGCACTGAGGTTATATCTACACAGGGCTAAAAAAATTGCAGCTGACCCAAGCCAGCCAATTTTTTTTTTTAAATCCCTGTGTAGGCACCCCCTGAACGTAGCAACAAAAGGCCCAGTCCTACACTAGTGAAGTAAATCAGAGTTTCTACATTAACTTCATTGGCAATAGGATCACCCCATAATACTGCAGTTAAAAGGAGCCTACAGTTCTTAGCTTTATGAGCACTATCTCTCAGTATCAGTCTGGTCCAAGCCTCATTGACTTCAATCAAAAGACTCCTCTGGACTTCAAATGGCTTTGGGTCAGGCCTTACATAGGATAATGAAACAGAGAAATGTGTTTTGAGCTACTCTTTTATCCTATCTATCTTTGCAGATACAGCATCAAAAGTGAAAAAAACAAAATCAAACCCTGCACTATACACTGTGCATATTGGTGTATATATTGCACTGTGCATTAATCCTTAAGCCTGAAGATTTTTATTGCCTTATTTGGCAACATCAGCTTTCCTAAATTTCTGTGCATTTGGCAAAAATGGATAATTAATCAACTCTTATTTTAAGAAACTCACAAGTTTACTGTTCTGAGCTCAGAACTCCAGAGAAGCGGTTACTGCTAGAAGCCCCAATTCAGCAAAGCACATATGCATGTTAATGAAACTTTAGCAAAATTTTAACTTTGAGATAAATGGGACTTTTGCATATGCTTAAAGTTAGACATGTGCTCACATGCTTTCAATAGGAATGGTCTGCTGAACTGGGGCAAAACTGAGAAGGTAGATTTGCAAAGGTAAACAAGGAAAACTGCTTCCCAAAAAGTTCCCATCACATTTCAGGACTACATGCTGGAGAGTTTGTTGCATTTGTCCAGTACGGTGTGTTTTGGAATAAATTGTCTGTGACCTGCCCTTTCAGGACGTCACTATTAGAGGGTCTGCATCACAAAATAACTATATTTTCCTGTGTAAAGAAAGATGGTGGTTACTCTGAAAAGTTAAATAAATCAATTAATAGAACCTCTCATAATTGTGCAGCGTATAAACTTGCCCAATGCTCAGACCTTTCCCAGAAGTGTTTCGCTCTTTGATGTCTTTTTTAAAGTTCTGGTTTAGAATGTGGTAAATTTCTTATGTTTGAAAAGCAATTGTCACACGGCAGTGCATGTGAGAGGAAACAGTACAGACCACCCGAGTCCAATCCTTTATGTGGACATTTAATCTCCTTCACCAACATCAAAGCCCTTGCTCTGACATCCAATTGGATTTCTGCATGTGAGGTTTCCAGTTTGTTTTCTCTCCTCTCTCCCCCTTCCTCCTGTCATTTGCCCTACTTATTATTATATTATTATTAAAAGGGATATTTTTCTTCCTCCTGAAAAGGCTATTACTCTTCTATTTGTATATTTATAATGGCTTCAGACACTTGATTTTTCTCTTCTGTGGCTCAGCTCAGTTAAACATCAGAAAGAACCAGTGAAACAAAAACACTTCAGGAACTATAGAAGCTAAGGATTTAAACCCATCTCCTCCCCTTTGTGAGTAACAAGGCATAAGAATAAGAGGACCTGCTGGAAAAGGTACATGGCTCCCCAGCTGCTTCCAGTCTGCTGCACCATCCCTTCTGAGAGGAGGGGCTGGGTGGCAGTGTGAATCTGAGAGGGTGCATAGGCCTCTAATTTCATTAAAGCAGAGGATCAGTGGGATTAGTGGGGGGAGAGGAAGTAGCCTGCAGATTTCAGACCATCTATATGTGTGTTAGGATCTCTGCTTCTGTGCCTTTCTAGCCACATCTCCAGCCTGGCAGCACATACCTTGCTGCCACTGACCAGCTCCCAGCCTGCTATGTATGTTGCCCCTCGTCTTCAGCAGAGGGAATTATTACCTCACGGCAAATGATGCTGCTCTGAGAGGAGAATATACCATAGTCACCATTCCCCAACTCCTCCTCTGCCACGAATCACTCTGATTGGACATTAAGACTACAAAGAGGACAGTGGCTTTGATGTGTTGGGAGATGTGGCTAATCCATAGCTGCCTTCCTCACCTGGTCCCTGATCCCATTTGTGCAACGTTTCCATGATCTGGGTTCCCCCACATCCCCTAGTGAAAACTGATGCTGCACTGCAGAAACAGTGAATATTTTTGGCTTACTGTTACCTGACCAGGAAAAGGAGATGGACTAGAACGAGAAAGGGGCTGTGATGAGAGAACTCCAAAAAGTGCTTCACGGCACCTCTTTTGGGTTAGCGAAGTGCTATAATCCCTGATTGGAAGTAAGTCTTCCTGTACAGCTCCTGCTGATGGGCAGCTGATGCACACAGAAGATGTAATGTAATTGAACGACACGGGTGGAAATATTTCAAATTTTGAAAATGTTCAAGAAAAAAGGGACAATTTTTTGAGAACATTTTTATGGAAGCTGATAAAAAATTCAATATTTTTGACAAAAAAGGGACATGGATTTTCAAAACAACTTGCAAAATATGTTTCCATTTTTCAGCTAGCTCTACATTTGAATTTTGTTCATGCATATTTGCTGTGTTATAGGTCCCAGCACGACTGTAACATATAATAACAAGGCAAATGAATACATTAGAAATTAAACATCTTTCCATATAACTTACTTACTGGCAGTTTGTGTTAGCAATGAAAATACTAAGAGATAGCAAAATAGAATTCAGTCTCTTAGGTCACAGCAGATGTATTTCACTTTAAATATGAGCCTTTGCGGCATTTTTGTTTGTTTTGTAATTTTATATGTGAAATTCACGGTATTGGCAGCATTTGGAAAAAGAAAAATATATTTATCAAGAGCTAGAAATTAAAACCTACTAAACTGAAATGAGAAAACTACAAAATCCACTGCACAAATCCAAACTCCCTACTGGCTTAACTAAGACACTCAGGGCATGTCTACCTGCCTCACGGTTCAGATTATGGGGTGTGATTAGCAATGCACACCAAAGTATTATTCTGTAACTCCCCAGTGTGGAGGCTGCGGGTGCAGACTTAAAGGTTCCTATTTGCACTAATGTAGTCCTCTTCAAACAGGATTATATAAATGTGAACTAGGAACCTTTTCATTCAAACCTGCAGCCAGGGGCGGCTCTATGTTTTTTGCCGCCCCAAGCACAGCAGTCAGGCATCCTTCGGCGGCATGCCTGCGGGCGGTCCGCTGGTCACGCGGATTTCTGGGGTGATCTGCCGGTCCCGCACCTTTGGCGTACCTGCTGCCGAATTGCTGCCAAAGCCGCGGGACTGGCGGACCTCCCGCAGAAATGCTACCGAAGGCTGCCTGGCTGCCGCCCTCATGGGGACCAGCACACCGCCCCCCGCGGCTTGCCGCCCTAAGCGCGCACTTGCTGCGCTGGTGCCTGGAGCCGCCCCTGCCCGCAGCAACCACCCAGCAGAGTTACAGTGCAGCATTTTGGTGTGCACTGATGTTCACATCCCCATAGTCCAAACTGAGGGGCATTGTAGACATGCCCTCATATACCACAGTGATGAATGCAGTATAAGGGCCCTATAAACTCCTATGAATGGGAGCAAACTCAGTGGAATTACTCATGGGAGTAAAGTGCTGACAGGCTCAGCCTGCAATAGACAGATAAAAAGATAGACAGAAACTCTACACGGACACTTACTGCACTACCAATCCAGTATTGGAGTCTGGGGCATCACATGGAAGGGCAGTTCACAGCTCTTGGTAGGCAACTCAAGCGAGTCCAGTGCCCTCTCATAGCCAGAGCCACAATTGCAAACATCAACTTTCTAGAGGAAAGAACGTTGCATTAACTCCTCTCCTTACTACTACTAATGCACAGTTTGTCTCAACTATGAGTCATAGAATCATAGAACTGGAAGGGACCTCGAGAGGTCATCTAGTCCAGTGCCCTGCACTCAAAGCAGGACTAAGTATTATCTAGACCATCCCTGACAAAGTGTTTGTCCAACCTGCTCTTAAAAATCCCCAAGTCACAAAGCTTTATAATATTACATGTGGAAGGATTGGGCCTTTGAAAAATAAACTGCAAACACAGGATGCATTTCTCCTCTCTGTCTGCATCGTAGATCCAAAAGGAGAGAGAACTCTGCTCCTGATAAACTAAGCAGGAGAATGAACAAACCAAAACATCTGGGACAGCCCCCTGTGAATTATATTTTCCCTTGATATGACAATGCACATGTTCAAATTCATTTTAATGCGAGGCTAGAAAGCTGCAGTGTGGGGTAGATTAAGGACGGTGCATTCTTAGGCCAACTAGGAATTAATTTGTTCAGGTTTGGATTGGTGCTTTTGCACATTGGACTTTGCTCACATTATTTCACATTTAACTATAGCACAAACACACCGATGCTAATTGGTGCCCTTTTTTCACCCTTAACCAAGAAGCTCAGGACTGAAAGGGCAGAGCCTGAACTACAGGCTCTCACTCTTAGATGTGCTACCTCCAGAACAAAGTTGAGACACGTTGTTAGTGTGTGCGGGGCGAGGAGGCTTTGCGCTGTCACAGCCTGTGCGGTACCTGTTCTGTGAACAAAGGATGGTCATTGTCAGGGCTCACAATCTGATACATTACACTCAACTGGATTTAAAAAAAAAAATGTAGAAAATAGTGGATAGGTCACAAATGTATAACATTGACCTGTAGCCCTGATTCTTCTTTCTCCTGCATGAGTTTTACACCAGTGTAACTCCACTGAGTTAAATGGAGTTGCTCTGGAGCTACACTGGGCTGAGTTAGAAGAGAATCAGGCGCCACGTGTGCACTCTCTAATAATACAGATGAGTAAGAGGCAGGAGGCTAAGCCACAGAACAGGGAATCCAGTTATGGTTCCATTTGTAAATTCTCTGCTGCTATGTATTAGATTCTTGCCTACAGCCGCATCCTTTAACAGCATTATACCACATACTAGCAAAAGCATTAGTAATCATTTGTGAACTGATGACTTCACATTTCTCTAAAATGCATTAAATATCCTTAACCCTGAAAATCTCCCAGTTCACATTAAAAGTTAAAACACATTGTGGACTTTGGTTTCACTGAGAAACGCCACCCATCCACATCAACATGAGGGGAAATTCATGGGGCCGGCAGTGAAAGAGGTACACTCCCATTAGCAAGAGAGGGAGGCACTTGCCAAGAGACAATAGGTAGCTCCTCTCATGGGAGTCTCTGACCATTGGCCAGCTGGGGTAGAGGAGTGCTGATTGGCCAGCATTGGCCCACCTCCCAGAATTTATCCCAGTGCAGGGGCCATGTTGAGCTTCTTTTATCTCTGTTCCAGTGGGTTGGTGGGTTTCCCAGACCTATGTAGGAATTTTATAGTGTGGAAACTCTTACAAAAGTGGGCTAGGAGAGGCAGGAGGAATGAGAGGTTACCCATAACACTGGAAACCCTGACAGAATTAGTACAACAACTTACCTCCACACCAAGGAAAAGAGGGCAGGGAGTAGCAAAACAACTAACCTAATGTGCTTGTCTGGTTCAGGAGCTATGCAGAGCATATGCAACATCTGGATTTGTGGGCACTCTATAGTGCAGTGTTTCTCAACCTTTTTGATAGCAGGTACCGGCTTGCTGCCTTCCTAAACTGTGTCAGGGAAATCTCAGGGACTGGTGGTGGTCCACAGACCAGTTTTTGAGAAACACTGCTACAGTGCATTGGGCTCACAAAAGGGAAGCCAGGACAGCAGTTGGTTCTCAGCTGGGCTTCAGGGCCAAAGCAGTTTGGAGCCAATGGTTCGGCAGAAGAGGCACGCATTCAGATCGGCTGATGCCACTTCTGTACTCACCAACAAGCAATTCACACCCACCTCACGTCCTGGTTATTCACCTTGGGGAGAACGATCTCGGGGGCTGTACAGGAGTTAACTTAAGGGACAGGATGCAGAGGGATGTTAGCTTAGCTAGGCAATCATGGCCAGAGGTGAGGCTAGGATGATTGGAAATGTTCACAAGATGGGTCTGGCAGGGAGCTGCAGACCCAGCCTGTGCAGACAAGGCTAGAGAGAAAGTGAATAGAGAGGTGACCAAGGTATTCCTGGACACAGGGGATTCAGCAGTACAGCAGAGAGGCATCTGTTACAATCGGCCAGCAGTTTTCAGGGATGAGGGCGAACGTTTGTCGGACATGGCTACAGGATGTGAAGGCATGAACTGGACAGGAATTGTGATACCCGGCAGCCTGGCTGGGTGGGTGGGGGGAGCGAACAAGGTAGTCGCCAGCACTCCCTGTGGTGGGTAAGAGAATAAAATGAACGGTTCCCAGAGGTAAAAGACCTGGAATTTTGGTGATGGGCCTACGGCTCATGTGATAGGTTGATACCTTGTAGCCCTTGAGGGCCAACGTCCCCACCCTGCTGCACCCTCTGTCCCCCTAGCGGGGGGAAGGCTACTTGGACTCAGACAGAGCTGATTCCTAGGGGGTCAGTTGAGGATACCCTACCCCATACTATCGGTTATATGGTAAGCACTATGACCCCCATAGTGGAACCAATTAAATGCCTGGTATAGGACGGTATGGGTGATCGGCGGGCAGTGCCCCTGCCTTATGCTAAAAGTTTATTAAAAATTGCAGCCTGCTGTTTAATTCCATGCATATGTCTGTCCTCATTTTGCTGCTGTGGCCGCATAAAAAATCCTATCTTAAAAGTAGCCTTCTTTACTCTTAAAGTGGAGATTACTCACAAAATGGTATTATAAACAAATAGGTGGGTCTGCATAATTTCAGTTCTCAGAGATGTATTTTAATGTACAAGGCACTGCACAGCAATATACATATCAGCAATTTCATCAGTTTTTGGTTAAGCAAGCAAGAGTTGTGCTGATTTTTTGCTTTGCTGGCCATTCTGAAAAATAAAATAAAAACAAACAAAAATTGGTGAACTAAAAGATTGACTTTTTTGGTTTTGAATTAAGCCAAATGTTTTTTGTCAATCCCAAATGAAACTTTTTAATTTTTTTTTAAATAAAATTGAAAGTAAATTTCAAAACAAAAAAATTGTTTTGAATCGAAAATCAAAATGTTTAATTTAAAAATGTCAAAACGAAATGTTTTGATTTTTGTCTTCTTTTGCTTGGGTTTTACTCTGAAACAATCTAGCGTATTTGACATGAGTTCATGAAATGTTTTGGCCAACCCGAATCTGCATTTTTTAGCAAAAAAACAATTTTTAGCTAAACATTTTCACCCAGCTCTAGTTGTGAATGACTTCGGTTTCCATTGCCTTCAGTGAAAGTAGCAGGTGCACAGCACCACACAGGTTCAGGCCTACACACAACACAATATTATGAATTAATTTCTTTACAATTTTGATGAGGTGCAAGACAACTCTAGCAGTCTCCCCAATATGGCACATAAAGAATGTATTTATATATTGCATACAACGAGATCAATGAATTGTGAGTGAAAATATTCAGCCCTTAATAGAGCCAATACTTACTGCTGTCTCCACGATGTAAACAGTACTCAAATTCTAATGGGTAAAAAGAGCTCCCATGATTCTGAAATATTTAGGCCCCAATCCTGCAAAGATTTACACTTAAGCAGGTGACAGTAACCCCACTGGTTCCATATGTGAAGATATTTGCAGCATCATGACCTTGGGTTGTAAGCTCGTCAAGACAGGGCCTATCACCTACTTTGTGTTTATAAAGCACTTAGTACAAGGGGGTCTTGATCTTAGTCAGGATCTCTAGGTACTACTGTAAGATAAAGACAATAATAAGAATATTATTCTCAGCTCTATCTAACATGTCCAGGCTTTTCATTGTGCCTGTCACTGTGCACTGTATGAGCACCTCTTTGGCTTTGGGTAACATACCATTCTACAATCTCATGGATCTGTTCTTCCCCTTCAGGCAATATTTTATTGCTATTATCCTCAGAGGCTGTCAGCACCTGTATATGTATAAAATCTATACAATACTATATATTCCTATTTAATATGCATTGAACATTTAAAGTGCTATAAATTTCATATATGAGAGTGAGTCTTTAAATTGCTTTGCAATGGAGGATACTATATTTGTAAGGTATTACTATTCGTAAATAATAAAGCGAACATATAAAACACTGTTGTATGAGAAAATTACTGTTGCCACTGCAGAAAGCACCAAGTTCTCCCAAATGGAAATAGTATTGGAGTATAATTTTGTTGTAAATAATATATTTCAGTTAAAAGTCACTTGCTTTTTCTATTTATAAACCCCAATTTTCAAGAGTTGGCAACAAATAAGAACGTAAGACCATAAACATAAGAACATGAGAATGGCCGTACTGGGTCAGACCAAAAGTCCATCCAGCCCAGTATCCTGTCTACCAACAGTGGCCAATGCCAGGTGCCCCAGAGGGAGTGAACCTAACAGGTAATGTGATCTTTCTCCTGCCGTCCATCACCACCCTCTGACAAACAGAGGCTAGGGACACCGTTCCTTACCCATCCCGGCTAATAGCCATTAATGGACTTAACCTCCATGAATTTATCCAGTTCTCTTTTAAACGCTGTTATAATCCTAGCCTTCACAACCTCCTCAGGCAAGGAGTTCCACAAGTTGACTGTGCACTGTGTGAAGAAGAACTTCCTTTTATTTGTTTTAAACCTGCTGCCCATTTATTTCATTTGGTGGCCCCTAGTTCTTCTATTATGAGAACAAGTAAATAAATTTTCCTTATTCACTTTCTCCACATAACTCATGATTTTATATACCTCTATCATATTCCCCCCTTAGTCTCCTCTTTTCCAAGCTGAAAAGTCCTAGCCTCTTTAATCTCTCCTCATATGGGACCTGTTCCAAACCCCTAATCATTGCCCTTCTCTGAACCTTTTCTAATGCCAGTGTATATATTTTGAGATGAGGAGACCACATCTGTATGCAGTATTCAAGATGTGGGCGTACCATGGATTTATATAAGGGCAATAAGATATTCTCCATCTTATTCTCTATCCCCTTTTTAATGTTTCCTAACATGCTGTTTGCTTTTTTGACTGCCGCTGCACACTGCATGGACGTCTTCAGAGAACTACCCATGATGACTCCAAGATCTTTTTCCTGATTAGTTGTAGCTAAATTAGCCCCCCATCGTATTGTATGTATAGTTGGGGTTATTTTTTCCAATGTGTATTACTTTACATTTATCCACATTAAATTTCATTTGCCATTTTGTTGCCCAATCACTTCATTTTGTGAGATCTTTTTGAAGTTCTTCACAGTCTGCTTTGGTCTTAACTATCTTGAGCAGTTCAGTATCATCTGCAAACTTTGCCACCTCACTTTTTACCCCTTTCTCCAGATCAAATACACCTGAAAAAGTGAAACTTGGTGATATTTGCCTTCAATTTAATTCTTTAAATGGCAATAAGTTAATTATCTGCCCTCCCTTCCCCCTTGCCCCGAGATAGGACTTTTAAAAAATAAGTTGTCTAGGCTGTTTTAATGGGCTATTTTTACTTTGACACTAACTCAATCCTAGCTAGTATAGGAAGAATTGGGTGACCTTGTGCATTGTATGTGTTGGAATACCTAAGTGTGTTGAGTTTAGGAAGCTTGTCTACCAATTAAAGCAAAGCACTGTAAATCAGGTATCTCTGGGTGTATTTTCAGACCGGACACTGACCCATCATGGGATCTTTGGCAAATTATTTAAATTTCCCCTGCTTCAGTTTACCCATCTGTGAAACAGGGTTAAAATCTCCTGTACCACAGAGCATTGTGAAGCTCAATGAATGTCAGTAAAATGCGTTGAGTTCCTTGGATGAAAGGCATTGTAATGGGAAGAGTTATGATGTTAGTACTCTAGCTAGGAATGGAGCAGTAGCCTATGCTCTGGATTTCCTTAGTAAACTTATTCTGGCATGCCTGGACCTTTACACCATCAGAACATTCTGGTGGCCTAGCACCAGGGGATCTGCCCGGAGAGCAGCCATGCGAGGTGCTCCACAAGCCCTGCATCCCAGACATGGCTCTGTACTTAGACTGTAGGACTGTCTTTTCCCCCCGTCTTTGTACAGCACCTAGCGCAATGGGATCCCAGTCCATGACTTGTATTATTACACAAATAACAAACAAACAATAATAATATGCTGGGCCAGTATAGAGAGAGCTAGGGAAAGGCCAAGGAATCCATATTCACTCTGATGCAGCAGCCGTAGCAGCTTGTGCAAGTGGAACAGAGGGGCTAGAGATGCTTTTTCAGCCCATAGTGTCCAGAAGGGTTAGGTTGTACCTCTGTGGCCTGACCCCAGATTAGCTCTGTGTTCACAAATCCAATATACTTCAGTGACATGAACCTAACTTTCTGAATTTCACCCCTAATGTCAATTAAACAAGTTTTTGGAAATTAACCTGTACTCTCTTTATGATTTGCTTTAGCAGCTCAGTACAATGCCATGAAACTAATCAGTCACTTCCCCCCTACTTCATTGTTATGATGCTAGCCACATAGAAGACAAATCACAAGTTTATACTTTAAAGAATAAATTCTGCACACAGCATATTGAGGCCTTCATTCACTTGACAGGGTCTCAGTTTGCGTGGCAAACAGGAAAGCACCTCATTTGTACCTAAAACTGTGGATTAAAAAAGCAGTCAGGAGTATAGGAAGTCTCAATATAACACAATATGACTTAAATGGAGGCTTGATGTAAAACATTATGATGTGCTGCATATTCAGTAATGAAAAAACATTCTGGAAATTGATGAAGGAAAAGGTCATTCGCATACTAGTGAAATCCCTTAAGATTCTTAAGACTTTGCTGGGTGCATTTTTAAGCATTGATGGAAATGCGTTAATGACCATGTAAAGATGTGGTCAGATACTGACCACCAGATCTGAGGCTTTGTGCAAAATTATTGACAGCTATATTGCTTATTCTTGTAGCGGTTAAGAAATGAAATGCCTTTCGCTAATCAAGTAATTGCATTAAGCAACTGCTGGGAACATTTTGCTGCTTTTCTTTAATAGCCCAGAAGTCAAGTGTATTTCATATTTGTTAACTGTCAAGAGCAGTTCCTTTCACATTTATTTTTTAAAACTAAAATAACACGGTCATTTCTTCTGCCCTTTCAAGTAAAGCTCTCTTTTTTTTTTAAAGTCAACTAGTAAACATACAGAAGTGAAAAGTTGGAGCAGATTCCAGAATGTCAGCAAAATGGAATCCCACAAAGGAAGTTTTAAGCAGACTGGAACACTGCAGCAGTGACCTTAGAATAAGAATAAGAGCATAATTAAAGACATGAAGTTGTTGATTACTGGCAGATGTCATGCTGCTAAGAATGTTTATTGTCTCTCTCTCTCTCTCTTTCGCTCTCTGTTGCCACAAGAGCACTGGTTGATCAGGGGTTGTTTAAGCTGCAGTATTTCCCTTTTAATTAATTATCAAGGAACTTTTCATTCCAGTGAACACCAAGAAAAAAGCAATGTCAATACGACATAAGGAAGAGTCATTTTCCTGTTCATTCTCATGGTTTTCTTGAGGCTGAGCTTTGGTTTTCTTATGCCAGCATGCCACAGAGCCACATGCTAATATGGCAGGGCGGTCAGCCTGCTCCATTTGTCACTTATTTTAAACTGTCTATATTACAACCAAAGCAACTGTTTAAGATTTCACCAAAGAGGCTAATGCTTCACTGCAGCTCTGTCAGAAATCTAAAGTTCATCAGGTTACTTCCACTCACGAAGCCAGATCATGCCCTATCATCAGAATAAGATGCCAATGAGGCTCATATGGTAGAATGAGTCTGCAAATCATTTAGGGCTACATTCTGCTCCACTTCAATCAACAGGAGTGTTGCCACGGACCAAAAATAGGTGCAGGAGAAGACCTTCAGCCATTTTAGTGTGTCACGATGCACCCGATTTTGCGACTGCAGAACGAACAGCCAGCTACGCTTTGTTATACATTTGGCATTGCTCATCGGAAGGGCCCGCCTTCCATGCAGAGCGTGCTGCTGGCACTTAGGAGTTATGGTGCACCCCCACTGAAAGAATTAAATGTATATAGATGAGTGAAATAGTAAATGAAAAGTAAAACTCCTCAAAACTCAAGGCTGCCTCCACCCTCTCCTCTCAATTCTTGAGAACACCCAAATAAACAGATTTCTCTAATTTTTGTCCACCAGGTTTTTGAACTTTTTGTTCAACATTGGTCCTTTCCCAGTGAAAATATTTCAGTCCCAAGAGAAAGGTGGCTTAAAATTAAACAGCATGTTACCTAGGGTTACGATGGAAAAATACTGTTTTTGCGGAAGAGGTAACTGTAAGAGATGCAGTTGTTTCTTTAGAATCTATCTTGATTTTCTTCAATGCAAGGTACTACCTTGCATTACTATGTATGCTGAATACACTGGTAGCCAAGTAGTACAGGTATACCTGACACTGGAATGTAATGCAATGTAATATATTCATTCCTATACGTATTGCTGTATATAGTGATCTATTCACTTTGGCAGCACATTACTTCTCATGCTAATAAAGATACCGTTATTGACATTTAATCTTGAACCAGTTCGTCCCAAACTGCCAAATGGTGGACACAAGAAAATGTTTACACTTTTTTTTGCATTTTTTCAGGATTTTTAAAAAAGCATAATTACAGTTTTCTATACATTTATGTATTCTTTCCATTTATATGCTATGCCTATCAAAAATCCTCTGGGTGTTTGTAAAATGTATAACAAAACAGGTTATTAATAAAGGTAAGACTTTCTTTGCGGGGCTCATCACCATGGTATCTGAATACTTTTTTTCCATGATTGTACATTATTCTACAGGTCAGATGTAAATTAATTTATGATAATAAAAGTGAGGAATAGATGCAACTTGGGATCTAAAGAGAGGGGCAGCTGAGAGGTATGATCTAGCTGCGCATGTCTGGTACAGTCTTCTCACTTTAGTCTGATGTGCAAAAAACTGACCTCCACTTGCACACTCAAACGCATGCACTTTTGAGGGCTATGCAAGAAAGAGGTTTGACAGTGGATCAACAGCAGGTTATTTAGGCCAGCTGGTTGTCATGGTGAGACATTAGGAAAATCTCCAATGTACAACTGCCCTCCGATCCTGAGGGCAGCAAGAGACTACATACAAGGCTAACAGAAGCACTGCAGGGATCTTTGCTAGTATTCCCATCACCTCTCTGTTTTGATTTTGTCCTCTCTCTCAATCATGAAACATAGAAACAGTTTTGGGGACAAACAAGTTATTTGTCCCATTGCTGTACAATCCTAGTAAGGTATTTATCCTTTTATGAACCCCAGCTCACTTTCTTAATTTCGTTAGAGTCCAGATCTCTAGGGTCCTGATCCAAAGCCCTTGCAGGAAATGGCAGTCTTTCCTTCAACTTCAATGGACGTCAGCTCAGGCCTCAAATCAGAGGAAGAACCCTCGGTGCAACAGGCAGATCCTTAACAAAAATCATTTTAAGTTTAAAAGAGAGGGAAGCTGTGGGTGCATAAAACTACTGGGGAGAAAGTGCGAAAGAATGCGGATTTGCATGAGTGCGCTTTTATTTTATTTTACACGTGTTTTCTGCATGTGCTGGCAAGAAGAATAAGGACCCCTCATATTTTATTGTATGAAAATGCACATCTGTGAAAGTTCCCTCTTTATACTTCACAATATGGTATGTAAGGCTGAATTTGGAAAGCACAGTGAAAATGTAATGTAACTTGTCTTTGCTAAGTAACTTATTCCAATCCATATTGTAAACTAACATATTAAACATATGTTTTCTAAAGGAATTTTTTCACTGGAGGTTCTGTTTTGAGTGATGGAATTATTTATGAACTCTTAATCAGCAGGTCATTTCAGTTTGTAAGCACTGCAGTCATTCACTCATTCTCATAAATATGTCAGCAAGGATGCAGTTTAGAGAGCATCTGTAGCCACACACAACCCTGCTCTGTTACTGGCGAGCTACAGAACAACTGTTTAATAGGCATCTTCTTTGATCAGACAAGAGCAATTGTTATGTTCACAGTTGACATTAAGGGGAGAAAAAAATCCACTTTGGCTCTTCGCAAACAGAGAACATATTTTCTACATTTAAAAAAGTTCCCAAGCCTCCCAGAGGTGAGCTATGGAGCAAAGTCACAGGTCCATGACTGTCAAATGACAGTCAATATTATAGTAATAATAATGCAATAAAACTGATTGCTCTCATAGTTCTGGGATCCTGCTGGGCTTCCTGTGTGTTAAGTACATCACAGTGGGGGCTTAATGATCAATTAAACCACTATTATTCAGTCACTTCTGGACAGCAATCCTCTGTTTCTGTGAACTTTTTTATACAACTGAAAAGCCCTGCTAATGCAATCACATCAGAACTGATTTATCTATTCTACTGACCACCCAGCATGGAAAGCTCCAATCAGTTAACAATTTTAAAGCTTTTTAATACTAAATGAGAGGCAGAGAGCATAGAATTGCTGATCACTTTAGAGTCTCACTTCCTTTTGTAAGTAGTTTATTGTATTTGTCAGGATTGGGGTTTCACATTTTGGATTAAATTTGGGCAAAAAAAAAAAAAAATCACGACGAAGCCAATAATGTGGGCAACCATGAATTATCCAATTTGGGCCATGAAACTGACCATGAAATGTTCTTGCTGTGCTAATCCTAAGAGAGAACAAAAGTTTTCTATTACTGTTTAAAAACCACTCAGCTGAGTGAACTAGGACTCAGGCTTCTTATATTAAAGAGTATATTTTGCTTGAAAAGGCAGTTCAGTTTTCATTTATCTTTTGGGTTCTTTGAAGTACACCCCTCTGTCTTTGTTTAATGGTCTAAAACAGAGATTGTAAGATGAAAAAAGTTTTGTTTTCCACAGGAAAGCCAAGCCTAAAGAGGCAGCAATTTTCCAAACATTCAGGACATATTCAGGAGTCTGGTTTTATAAAGCCTGAGACAATTACCAGAGAATATCTAAAGCAAGCCCAGTGTGGTATGTTAATGTATTGGCAGGGAAGTCAAAGAAGACAGCTTATGCTAAAGGAGGATAGACAGAGAGGGATTTCTAGGAGGAGCTGAAAGCCATAAGCCAAGCTCCACTTCTAAACCTTTGGCTAACAGCTGATTCTTGCTCATCAGGACCAACCCAGAAAGAGAGAAAGAAAAGATGAAAAGAGGAAACATAGGAAAGGGAAATGAAAAGAGCTTTATTAGTAAGGTTCTTCTCCTGCCTGACCCAATTATCAGATTTTGCATTTAAGTTTAAGACAGTAGATCAAACAACAAGAGCCACTTTGTACTTTTGCCAGGAGACCATATGATATCTCTCAGTGACTCTCCTGCATGCCAGGAATAAGAAACTGTGCCTCTATGTTAGTTTGTCTTACATATGGTGCAATGTGCAAAAAATAGCAAAATTCATAAATGACTGCACTCAGGGATGATGTCCAGGATTTATGGTACTTTATCAGTTAGGAGAAGGAGAAGGAAAATCTAATTATAAGTTTCCACAAATAAGCCAAAAAGGAATGAGAACTGAAAGAAAGTCCAAAGGTTGGTGTCATACTAACTTAGCAAAAGAAATTGTCTAGTTATTTTCAATGAGCATTTTACAATGGTCAGCTCAGAATCTATTCTAGATATCTGGACATTTTTGCAGGGACTAAAAATCTATTATATAAATTAATCTGCGAACAGAGCAGAACTGTAGCTGTAAAATTATTCTATCACATAAATGTTAAGGCCTGCATCCTCACCAGGGTTTTTTAATATTATTTTAAGTCCACCAGCTTTTTTTGCGACACTATATAGGTTGTGGTAATTTAGGATTGGAGTATTTGAAGGTTGGAGTGGGATTTGTGTGCAGGAGATGCCCTGAAAAGTGCATGTTCCTCACTTAATCCTTTTGCATCAGTACTTTTGGTAACAGTGGTAACCATCAGAAAAACCTGACACTCAGCACAGTATGGGTAAAGATATCATTCTCTGCCATGATATCTGGTAGTTCATAAAATACCATATGGTTCTTTCACTTCTGCGAATGAAAGCAGAGTGCCACCGGTTCAGTATTTTAGTGTGTCTGTCTAACGCACAACAGAGCCAAAACTTTCTTAAGGGATTTTATGTGTACAGCAAGATTCAGATACCTCTCACCATTGCTTTCTTTGCTTATGCTTGGGCAAGGTAGACATCTTGCTCCAATGCCAGTACTTTTTTCTCCAAGGACAACTGATCCTGGCATGTCTACACATTTGTTTCTTGTGTTATTTTTTATTTCTAGTGCATTTCATTAACGCTTTAGCTGGTTAATGT
This sequence comes from Chrysemys picta bellii, assembly GCF_011386835.1. NCBI lineage: Eukaryota > Metazoa > Chordata > Testudines > Emydidae > Chrysemys > Chrysemys picta. The sequence goes on from NC_088791.1 coordinate 192,334,981, forward strand.
AATATCAAGTTTTGTTTTCAGAAGAAAACCTTCTTCTTGTATTTGTGGGATCATTTGGATTGGAAGAGACTTTTTACTGGGCATTGTGTCAGGGACCCTAAACCATTCCTTGGTGAGGATCATCTAGCCTACCCTTCATTATCTCAACGATAGCTCATTCTGAACTTGTTCCATCACTAAACTGTTCTTGTATAGTTTCACCTGGATTTCCTTTTCCATAGCTTAAGCCAGTAACTTTGTTTTGGTCTTATCGACTAGCAACGATAATTGAGCCTTATCATTTTACAAATTTCCTTTATGTGTAGATCTGTGGGACAATGGTCTCATCTTAGCTACCTTTTCTCCAGACTTCATATAACCAGTTTTATTTCAAACCTTTTATTGTTGCTGTTGCTCTCCTCCGAGTCTTCTGCTTAGCTGTGTACTTTCTGAAATGACGTGTCCAGATATGAATGGGGAGTGTTTGGGAGGCTGACCCTGGTGACTGGAGAAATGGATGTGAGTTTGTAGCAGGGAGGAGTTAGCACTGAGGGAGTAGCAGGAGGTCCTTGTTACATGGATTCACATGGCTCCTCATGTCAGCAAGGGCTAAAAAGAGGCTGCCAGTGGAATAAAAAGTCAAACTTGTTTCTTTGCTTATCAGCTGAGGTGCTCCGCACTCACCCTCCTTGAGTTTGCCCAAGGAAGGTCCTTTTTTTCCTGTGTAAACTTTCCCCTCACCACACAGTGGGCAAATTAATTTTCACCTTCCACTGAAGCATCCATCAGGGAATAAGAAGACTGAAAGCTCACAGTGGGTACATATGGGCTGAAGGCAGCATTAGCGAAAAATGACATTCAGGCAGTTGCCTTATTCAGGACAAGTTCCGTCTCCTGGTGCACTTAGGTTATGGAGGCTGGGACAGTTGTTAATGCTTCAGCTTGACAGGTAGGAATTCCTTGCAGTAAGAGATGATATTCTGGGAAAGGCGGCCAGGATTATGGCTATTTGCTCAGGTTCAGAAACAGATGTGCCAAAGAGGGAATGTCTGAGAGAAGACACAGTAGTCCCTTCCCCATCCCACACAGAGCTCAGGCACTGCCCCTTCCTCCCCATCAGACAACATGTTCATCCCCACTACTGCTATGATCTGGGAATTACTGCTTATGGGGGAAAGCTGTTTCTCCATTGTGGGTGCCCTCATGCTGGATGATTACTTACTGCCAGGGGCCTACTGGCTGCCAGGTAACCCTGCAGTTTGATATAGGTGTTCCTTTAATTCAGTCCCCAATGTGTTGTGTTTTCTCTCCACATCATCCAGAATGGCATCAGTAATGATGTGGTTCTGGGAAGGAAATTATTTTTACTGGAAAGACCTTGGCTTGCCTATGACAGCTCCTTGTGTTGCAGCTATGTATTTCTTGGTTAAAAACAATAACCCGTTCACCATTTGCTAAGGGTTTTTTTGTGAGCCACATTTGAGTAAGAAAATATAGAAATTTAAAAACATCTGTTGAAATGTAATTTAAGAACTGACAGAAGTTTTTGCCAGTTCTCCTGACAGCAAAGAGAGCTGGTTCATTATTTGAACACGCATCTGCCTGAAGGTTCTGTGTTAGGATACCATGTGACTGAAAGCAATCGACTTATGCCTAATGAGCATTTATACCGTATATGTGAGCACTAGTTTTGTCATGTGACGACTTGTGTTAGATCAAAGGAAAAATATCTTCTCATATTTGCTACACAAAGCCTCTATTTTACAAAGGAAATAGAAGTTAACTACATAAAGGGGGCATATAAAATAATTCTACTCTGCTTGATATTTTGCAGTGACTTTTGCCTATGGTGGCTACGGTGTTAACATGAGCTTCACTAATAGGAAACAGGCCATTATGAGGCAATACTAGCTGTTCCAGACCATCTGCAGGAGTAGGGGTGGCTGGCACTTTGCTCTATCATAACACACAGTTGGAGACTGGGGCATCCAAGGGTTGAATCAAGCTGTATATGTCCAGGAAGCCTTTGACCCTGGGGTCTATTGGTGACCTGTAGTGGCCACATTAGGAAATATTCATCCAGAGACCCCACAAAAACAAGAAGTGACCACATCATCTCCTACAATAACAATGCAAACTACAGGTGTATATCATGAAGATCCCGTGCTAGGCATAAGCAAGCAATTGCTTAGTCTAGGGCCTCAAGCAGCTCATGCCCCCCTCCCATTAATTATTAGTATGTGTAGTGTGTGGGAAAATATTCCTGCTTAGGGTCCCCAGTGGGCTGGCACAGACACTGATTTATGTACATAGTTAAGGATACATCACTATGCATTTACTGAAACAGAGAAACATATGCATAGAGTGGAGAGGTCAAAATAACTAAAAGAGACCTGAAGACAAAGGGAAGGAGGATCACCCCCATGGACATGAAATCCAAATGAACTGGCAGTTGCCTGCACTACACATTAGCCTTGGCTGGCAATCAGGAAAAGGTCAAACCCATGTAACTTACCTTAAAGTGGTAAAGAATCTAATGTAAGTGAAATAGCTTTCTATATTATTTTGCAAAATATACCTTAAAATCCCTCTTTCAGTGAAGAAATATAGGAACAACAAAGAGGTAAAGTCAGTCCTGATACAGTTCTGCATTGCTTGGATTTTATGTTTTTATAGCAGCACTCTACCATGTTTTATGCTATAGATATTGACCCAATGACAGATACCTTACTTTTCTCCTGTCTACAGCGTTGCAGATATTTATATCTCCTGGTTATTACACTCAATGTACTAAATTTGAAAACACCAAGATAATTTGAATAATGAAGTAGAAACTGGAAAATATAACCACTCAAAAGAAAAAAGGTCTCGACTTCAAAATGAAGCAATCTGGAATTTCATTTCTGTTGAGTCTTCTCTTCCAAGCCCACCCTCTAGTATCCCAAAGGAAACAGTTTTCCCCATGATTGATGGAAATTTAAGTCTCCTCATAGGAAGGATTTCCCTTCCAGAAATCTAAAACTTAAAAGAGATATCAGGTAACACGACTCTGTGCCAAAGAACAGAACTTTCCAAAGGTTTAAATGGAATAATCTCTCTGTTTTACATGGCAGACCAAATCTACATGGAAAGCAAACACAAAGGAGTGGAAAATGCAAAAACTGGAATAATAAGCATAAAAGGCAACTTACTTTATGTTGGAAAACTTGGAAATCACCATATGTTAATAACTCAAAGAGAGAAAGCAAAACATGACTACATCACAAGTTTCAAGATATAATTTACGTGTAAAGCTAGACAATGGATTTTGAGTATCATATTGAAAAGACACGTCAGTGAATTTGCCAGTTTAAAATGGTGGAAAATTTCGAAGTCCTCTAGCCACACCACTCTCATTGAGGTCAGTGGGAGATGTGCAATTAAATCTCTGCATTCCATTTTGAAAATTTACTCCACAAGTAGTGTGACTTCACTCCTAAAATATCACAGGTTTGCAACTAAACATAATGGGCTAGATCCTCAGCTGATATAAACTGGCATAGTTCCATTCAATCAGCTGGGATCTGGCTCAATGTTTTATCATCTGAATGTCACTGCTCTCACTATTGTAACTTTAGTGATGAATATGGAAACTCACATCTCATAAAGGGAACATGTTTAAAACCTTAGCACTGCAACAGAAATTTGAACTTCAGCTACAGACGTGCAATAGAACCCTCTAGTAGCTTTATAGGTACCTTTCCCTCCAATTTTCCTCTCCCAGAAGTTGTATGCGTGACTTGGGAAGCCCTTTTCCAGCAAGTAATAATATTGCAATATTCATCTCAAGATGTTGATCTTTTGGGCCGAACCCTATTCTCCCTTAAGTGAACAGGATTTGGATTGTCAATTTTTTTCTTAAAATGTGATTATTCCACAAAATAAGAGAATTCCAATTTTTAATGTAAACTGAGTTAAGCTTAAATTTAACCCTGAACATTTCTTTAACCTTTTTATGTGGTTTATTTCCTGTTTATTTCAGATTACTATTAAAGAAAAAAAACCTAAGTGTCAATACACAGAAGACTCTTTTTTAGTACAGTGTTACACAATCTGTTGGTGATTACTGCATAAATGTGTGTTATAGGGTGTTCATCCCACACCATCCCTGAAGGGGTTAAAATGGCTCTAAAGTGGCTAATTGAAAGGATGGGCTGCAGCAAAGTTGGGATGGTATGGACCTTAGCTGCTCATTGTCAGATCTCTAGGCTGGAACCCAGTGTAGAGGGAGGAACTGGGTTCCCCTTTCAGCCACTAGGGGGAGGGGCTAATGGGAGCTGCAGGGGTGGCACCTGTGGACGGGGCAGTGCGCAGAGCCGCCTGGCAATGCCTTCATGTAGGAGCCAGAGAGGGGACATGCCGCTGCTTCCAGGAGCTGTCTGAGGTAAGCGCTGCCTGGAGCCTGCCCCCCTCCCGGGCCCCAACCTCCTGTCCTAGCCCTGATCCAATTCCTGCCCTTCAATCCCAGCCTGGAGCACCCTCCTGCACCCCAAACCCTTCATCCTCAGCCGCACCCCTGATTCTGCACCCCTTCCCCCAGCTCTGATCCCGCTCCCGCACCTGGAACACCTCAGTCCCAGCCCAGAGCACCCTCCTGCACACCAAAGTCCTCATCCCCAGCCCAGAGCCTGCACCCCCAGCCAGAGCCCGCACCCCAACCCCAGCCCTGATCTCTCTCCTGTCCTCTGAACCCCTCGGTCCCAACCCAGAGCCCCCTCCTGTTCCTAAGCATGGTTCAGGCTCATAAAAGCTATCAATTGTGCCAATTTATACAAGCTCAGCACCCATCCAATGATCTGAGTGCATGGACATTCATAATAAAATCAACGTCAAGGACCAGATCCCTCCACAACTAGAACTCTTCCAACACTCCCTCCAGTCTTTCCTCCTCCCACCCACAACCCCCCAAAAGTCTGGGAGAACTAATAGGCCACGCAGCATGACCCGAAGGTCAACACATTTGGGCTTTGGCAAAACAAACAGCAAATTCCACAGCTGAGGACCCCTCACTGAAAACTGAATTGAGCTCTAATTGAGTCCAGACCCTGTATAGCCACATTAAGAGTGTTGTAGTAGCAAGTACTGACACCATCATCAGTGTGTATAATCCCGCTATGCAGTTGCTGCCATTACGAACTGTTTTATTTTCTCTCACGAATGATTAAACACTCCTAATAATCAGCTACTCTCGCAGGCTTGTGTGTGATACACACTTGGGGGCGGTTGAGTGAGAGGGTGAATGGGACACTCAACAAATATCAGTTTGGTTACTCATCCTTGTACTGGGAGGTGGCACACAATTTAAATATGGGCACGGGATCTTTTTTTAACCATATAGGCTCCAATACATGCACAAAGGAAAATTGTACTCTGACTAACATTAACTTTCCATTCCACTGATTAGCCTTTTCCATTAGAAGTGTGGGAGTTAATATGGTACTAGTTGGGGTAAGTTCTGGACCTCAGACTTCTGTTCTTATTTTGCCATTGAAATGAGGCCATGACAGGGTCAGGGCTTTAATTTTGTACAATGTATTTTAAGAGAGGGCCACAAAGTGTTCATAGTGAAGAGGGAAAACGTAATAGCCATATAAGAGACCACTCCACCAATACAATATTTACTCTTTTCTTTCCTATCAAGTACAAATAGGGCCGGATTCAAAGCCCACTAAAGTCAATGGAAAGACTACCTCAGTGCATGCTAGATGAAAGCCGGTTTGAATACAGAAGTTTGTCTTACTAGCACCAACGTACAATGAGACTGGACAAGTACCATTTGCCCAATAATAACCACATAGTGGTGTCCTAGATTCCTTTAATATTCCCCCCTATACTTAGAAAAGAAAATAACTCTGGTAACTGGTGACAAATGCTGACTTTTTAAAGGCAGTCTGGGTTTTCTTATCCCCCCACCTCTTTAAAACAAAAAGAAACAAACTTCTGGGACATGGAAGATGTGCTGGGAGCTTAATGAACATTTGGGAGGAAATTCAAGCTTTCCACTAGTCTGGCCTTATGCAGTGCTGTCACCAAGTTCCTGCTCACCATTTGCCTTGCACTAGCCCAGGAAACGTGCAACACTCCGTGACATTTGTTCAACTGTTCGCTCTTATTAGAAGGTGTCCCATTCACCCTCTCACTCAACCCCTCCAGAATGTCACTGCTCCTAGTATAGCTGCAGCTAAAGCAGAGATAATGTACTGAGTCCAAGTGGATTCAGGTGTAATTTGATATTAAACAAGACAGCTAATAGAATGAATCCCTGTCTTGGTTGTGTATAGTAAGCTGGAGGGTTGTCCACTACCTATGTGATTTTCAGTAGCTCAAGCATGTGTTTCCTGAAGAGTAGGAGCAATACTATACTAGCCCTAAAAGGTGGAAGCCGTTTGATCCCCAAACGTTCATGTTAACACAGTACAGTTAATGTGACTTTGAACTTCAATCAATGCCAGACTAGTAAACTTCATTTAGACCATGCTGACTGTCCCACAAGCTCCCGGCTGTGAGAAGTCATGGTCAGACACAGTCAGATCTTTGTTCAGTGAATCATTGCCTAAAGATTCAATTAAATCCAGTTTAGTCTGCTCTGTAGCCACAGTCTGTGTCTGTGTGAGAACACGAGTGTTTAACAAGTTACCAGGGAAGAGCCAGACATGCAAGGGGTAGAGAGTGCTGACACAGAGGCAGGGAGCATGGGGATTAGGGCTCTGTGATGTGTGTGGCTAATGAAGTCACTATGCATTCTGCTTATTAGTTCCAAAGACAGCAGCTGGTTCCAGACACACTATTTTAGGCTCCCTTAGGAGAAAGAAAAGGAGGAGGAAAAACCCTTTGTTTAATCAACTGAGGGAGGTTATACCTCAGGAGAAGAGAGGAGGGTGGCACACAATTTTCCTTTATTGTAGAGAGAGAGAAAAACTTGACATTTTAACATAAAACTCTGGTGTCACTTTATGAATTTTGAGGATGAACTGCACAGGGTGAAAATTTCCAAAGTCTGTGTATTGGATATTTATATACTGGATATATATATCGGATATTGGATTCTGTCAAATACACACAGCACCCACAAACTCATGCCCCAGTGCACACCAGCAGAGCTCTGCCATACAACCAGGTACATTTCACTTCAGAATTTTGATTGGCTGTTTTATTACAATTGGAACCAAACCAAACATCAGGTCCTCTGCTGCTACCTGTTCCACCACCCTTCTGCTGAAATAGACAAAGCAACATCCCTTATGTGGCAACCTCTCTGAATTTCATTCAAAAAGCTGTAAAGCCTGTGCTTTGCCAGGCCAATACACTAGAAAGTGCTGATCTAATGTCATAGGAATGTGCTTTGGATATAGATCAATATAAATGTTTATTTCTAAATTTGGAAACTCAGGTTATGAGTTGATTTTTTCCCATGAAAAAACTGAGTAAGCTTCCAAGTGGCTACTGCATCAGACTGAACAACAAATGAGGGTGGGGCATTCCCTTTGGAAAATCCCACACCAGGAGGAGGGAATCCCAATTTGAGCTCCTCAAAAGAGGTGATGAGAGTAAACAAAATCTGAGGCCCAAATGCAGTTATCAGTTCAATGGAGTTGTGCCTGCTTAGCCCTCCAGTGAAAGAAGGATGTATTTACCCAGCACTCGTGTTTGTTCAAGAAACTGGGGTTTGTTGCTGGGATTGTGCTCTTTAATTAACACTGTTCTGCTTAGCTTTGGATTTTTGCTTTTCAGAATGTGCATTTCTAACCCATGGGCAGGGCCGGCTCCAGGCACCAGCAAAGGAAGCAGGTGCTTGGGGCGGCCAATGGAAAAGGGCAGCATGTCCTGGTCTTCGGCGGCAATTCGGCGGTGGGTCCCTCACTCCCTCTTGGAGGGAAGGACCCGCTGCTGAATTGCCACCGAAGAATGAAGCGGCGCAGTAGAGCTGCTGCCGAAGTGCTGCCGGTCATGGTTTTTTTTATATATATATATATATATATATAACTTTGCCGCTTGGGGCGGCAAAAAAAACTGGAGCTGGCCCTGCCCATGGATGAGTGTTACAGGTCCCCTTTCTGTGCCCAGTCCATGGAGGGTGAGAGTCTATTACAGCCCCGGCTAGAGTGTCTTCGTTCTTTAGTTGAAGCTGTAGCAGTTCATGCTTTTAGCTCTGGAGGTTCCTGGTTCAGTCTCCCATGTGTCAATCTCTACAAGATACTCAGCACATTACGAAATAACAGAGTCTTATACAGCAGAGTCTCAGGGGCATTTTACTGTTAGATATGATAGTGCAGCTCACCTTAACAGGAGAGGCACAAGCCCATCTACATCTCTTCCAGGGGTTCCAGTCCAATATACATGCAAACAGAGCACCTGAACATAGTGCCCCTTTGGCAGCCAAAGCACTGTTTGCTTTTTTAAAACAGGAAGATGAAGTGGTGAGAACAGAAGGCTCTTCAGCAGGACAAGGATGGGCATTGGAAGTAGAGATGTGAGGGAAGGGAGAAAATAGCACCACGTCCCTCTGCTTATGGCACTCCTCTGCTTGCTCTACAATGACTAGTACTGATTTCTTCCATCAATAAACACTGTGCAATGAACAGACTACTTTCTATGTGACATGTGGCCTGGTCTACACTACGACTTTAATTCGTATTTATCAGCTTTAATTCGAATTTACCCTGCAACCGTCCACACAACGACGCTATTTATTTCGATATAAAGGGCCCTTTAAATCGATTTCTGTACTCCACCCCGACGAGCGGAGTAGCGCCAAAATCGATTTTAACATTTCGAATTAGGGATAGTGTGGCCGCAATTCGATGGTATTGGCCTCCGGGAGCTATCCCACAGTGCATCATTGTGACCGCTCTGGACAGCAATCTAAACTCGGATGCACTGGCCAGGTAGACAGGAAAAGCCCCGCGAACATTTGAATTTCATTTCCTGTTTGCCCAGCGTGGAGAGCACACGTGACCACAGATAGCTCATCAGCACAGGTAACCATGCAGGCCGATAATCGAAAAAGAGCACCAGCATGGACCGTACGGGAGGTACTGGATCTGATCGCTATATGGGGAGAGGATTCAGTGCTTGCAGAACTTCGTTCTAAAAGACGAAATGCCAAAACTTTTGAAAAAATCTCCAAGGGCATGATGGAGAGAGGCCACAATAGGGACTCAGATCAGTGCCGCGTGAAAGTCAAGGAGCTCAGACAAGCCTATCAAAAAACAAAGGAGGCAAACGGTCGCTCTGGGTCAGAGCCGCGGACATGCCGCTTCTACGCCGAGCTGCATGCAATTCTAGGGGGGGCCGCCACCACTACCCCACCTGAGATCGTGGATTCCGGGTCGGGGATAGTCTCATCAGCTACACCTGAGGATTCTGCCGATGGGGGAGAGGAGGAGGAGGAGGAGGAGGAGGAGGAGCTTGCAGAGAGCACACAGCACTCCGTTCTCCCCAACAGCCAGGATCTTTTTCTCACCCTGACTGAAGTACCCTCCCAACCCTCCCAAGCCAGTATCCAAGACCCTGACCTCATGGAAGGGACCTCAGGTGAGTTTACCTTTTAAAATATAAAACTTGTTTTAAAAGCAAACGGTTTTTAATGATTACTTTGCCCTGAGGACTTGGGATGCATTCGCGGTCAGTTCAGCTACTGGAAAAGTCTGTTAACGTGTCTGGGGATGGAGCGGAAATCCTCCAGGGACATCTCCATGAAGCTCTTCTGGAGGTACTCCAAAAGCCTTGCCACAAGGTTTCTGGGCAGTGCATCCTTATTCCGTCCTCCATGGTAGGACACTTGACCACGCCATGCTTGCAGCAAGTAATCTGGTATCATTGCCTGACAAAGCCTGGCAGCGTATGGTCCCGGTGTTTGCTGGCATTCAAGCAACATCCGTTCTTTATCTTGTTGTGTAATCCTCAGGAGAGTGATATCACTCATGGTAACCTGGTTGAAATACGGGAACTTAATTAAGGGGACAGAGGTGGCCGTTCCTACTGGGCTGTTTGCCTGTGGCGGAAAATAAATCCTTCCCTGCAGTTAGCCAAGCGCAGATGGGAAACTGGCCCTGAGCTTTTCGCGTTTGGCTAGCAGGGATCTTCCCTGTTACCAGCCACGCGGTGGGGGGAGGGGTACCGTGATCATCCCAGAGAATTTATGGCGGGAGGGGGGTGGCGGGGGGGGGGGGGTTAGTTTGGTTCCTGCAGGGATCTTCCCTGTTACCAGCCACGCGGTGGGGGGAGGGGTACCATGATCATCCCAGAGAATTCATGGCGTGGGGGGGTGGGTGGGGTGGTTAGTTTGTTTTCTGCTGCTGCTGAATGTTAACAGAAAAACCGCAGCACTCTACGGGCTTTGCTTGGTATGTGGGAAAGGAGGGCGCAGAAGCCGTAAGACAATGGCTTACCATGGCCGCATGCAAGCCGAATTCTGTTGCCCGGACCTGTGATCTCTAGCAGCAAAGCCACAGGCACAGGCACTCAGTATTAAGAGGCAAAATGCGACCTTGCACAGAAATCACATGTGCTATGTAATGTGAATAGTGTTGGTCACCGTGAAAGAGTATAAGCATTGTTCTGCAAAATGTATCCTTTTAAACAATTCTCTCTTCTTTCCCCTCCCTACAGCAGCTGCAAATTCCTCAAGCCTCCCTCCTCCATCCCGAAGGCTATCACAGATAAGGCGTCGTAAGAAGAAGACGCGAGACGAGATGTTTTCAGAAATTATGGAATCCGGCCGCAGTGACAGAGCTCATCTGAATGAGTGGAAGGAAACGGTTGCAAAGTATAGGAAAGAAGCCAGTGAACGTGAGGACAGGAGGGACCAACGTGAGGACATGAGGGACCAACGTGAGGACAGGAGGGACCAACGTGAGGACAGGAGAGACGCTCGAGATGAGAGGTGGCGGCAGGAAGATCAGAGGAGGCAGGATGCAACGCTGGGGCTGCTGCGTGAGCAAACAGACATGCTCCGGCGTCTGGTGGAGCTTCAGGAACGGCTGCAGGAAAACTGACTGCCGCTACAGCCCCTGTACCCCCCTCCCCATGTTCCGTATCCTCCTCACCCAGACGTGTAAGAACGCGGGCGGGGGGGGGAAGGCTCCGTACACCTTCCCATTCCACCCCAGTGGACAGCCCAAGCAAAAGGCTGTCATTTTTTTAACCTTTTTTTAGTGGCCTTTTCCTTCCCACCAATCCTCCTCCCAAATCCCACCCGGGTTCCCTCTCTCTTTTTCTAATCTATTAATAAAGAATAAATGATTTTTAAATGATAGTGACTTTATTTGGTTTGAAAGCAAGCTGGGGGAAGGGGGAGGGTGGGTTCCTTACAGAAAATGAGTCAATAAAGGGGGCAGGTATTCATGAAGGAGAAACAAACAGATATTTCACACTGTAGCCTGGACAGTCATGAAACTGGTTTTCAAAGCTTCTCTGATGCTCAGCGCTTCCTGGTGTGCTCTTCTAATCGCCCTGGTGTCTGGCTGCGCGTAATCAGCAGCCAGGCGATTTGCCTCAGCCTCCCACCCCGCCATAAAGGTCTCCCCCTTACTTTCACAGAGATTGTGGAGCACGCAGCAAGCAGAAATAACAATGGGGAGATTTCTTTGGCTGAGGTCAGAGCGAGTCAATAATGAACGCCAGCGACCTTTTAAACGGCCAAATGCACATTCTACCACCATTCTGCACTCGCTCAGCCTGTAGTTGAACAGCTCCTGACTCCTGTCCAGGCTGCCTGTGTATGGCTTCATGAGCCATGGCATTAAGGGGTAGGCTGGGTCCCCAAGAATAACTATTGGCATTTCAACATCCCCAACGGTTATTTTCTGGTCCGGAAAGTAAGTCCCTTGCTGCAGCCCTTTAAACAGAGTAGTGTTCCTGAAGACGCGAGCGTCATGAACCCTTCCCGCCCAGCCCGCGTTGATGTTGGTGAAACGTCCCTTGTGATCCACAAGTGCTTGCAGCACCATTGAAAAGTACCCCTTGCGGTTTATGTACTCGGTGGCTTGGTGCTCCGGTGCCAAGATAGGGATATGGGTTCCATCTATCGCCCCACCACAGTTAGGGAATCCCATTGCAGCAAAGCCATCCACTATGGCCTGCACATTTCCCAGAGTCACTAATTTTCGTAGCAGCACCTGAGTGATTGCTTTGGCTACTTGCATCACAGCAGCCCCCACCGTAGATTTGCCCACTCCAAATTGATTCCCGAGTGACCGGTAGCTGTCTGGCGTTGCAAGCTTCCACAGGGCTATCGCCACGCGCTTCTCAACTGTGAGGGCTGCTCTCATCTTGGTATTCTGGCGTTTCAGGGCAGGGGACAGCAAGTCACAAAGTTCCATGAAAGTGCCCTTACGCATGCGAAAGTTCCGCAGCCACTGGGAATCGTCCCAGACCTGCAACACTATGCGGTCCCACCAGTCTGTGCTTGTTTCCCTTGCCCAGAATCGGCGTTCCATGGATAGAATCTGCCCCATTAACAACATGATCTCCAAAGCACCGGGGCCCGTGGTTTCACAGAATTCTGTGTCCATGTCCATGTCCATGTCCATGTCCTCATCATGCTTGTCGCTGCGCTGCCGCCACTGCTGCCTCCTCGCCTCGTTTTTCTGGTCCTGGCTCAGCATAAACTCCACGAGAACACGCGAGGTGTTTACAATGTTCATGACTGCTGTCTTGAGCTGAGCGGGCTCCATGCTTGCCGTGGTATGGAGTCTGCAGTGTTCACCCAGGAAAAAAGGCGCGAAATGGTTGTCTGCCGTCCGTTGCTTTCATGCAGGGAGGGAGTGAGTGAGGGAGGAGGTGAGGCTGTACCCAGAACCACCTGCGACGATGTTTTTTGTCCCATCAGGCACTGGGATCTCAACCCAGAATTCCAATGGGCGCGGGAGACTGCGGGAACTATGGGATAGCTATGGGATAGCTACCCAGAGTGCAACGCTGCAGAAATCGACACTAGCCCCGGTACTTGGACGCACACCGCCGAATTAATGTGCTTAGTGTGGCCGCATACATTTCGACTTTATACAATCTGTTTCCCAAATTCGAATTATATAAATTCGGATTAATCCCGTAGTGTAGACATACCCAAGAGAGAGAGCAAGAAACTCAGCTACTTTTCTTAGGAGACTTCTCTCATTTTTAGTGAGAATTGCATGAAGAATAAATAGGCAGCTTTCTTGCTCTACATTCTGGTTCAAGGGTTGGGACAGAGATTTGAGGCTGGGATTTCAATGGAGCTTAAGGGAGGCATGTGCTACGATGCCCACTGAAATTCAGTGGGCGTTGGGCACTTGACTTCCCCTGGCTCCTTTTCAAACCAGCCTTAAATACCAATGTCACTGAAGAAGACACGAGGAAGAGCTCTGTGTCAAGTCAGAAGCTTGTCTCTCTCACCAGCAGAAGTTGGTCCAATAAGAGAGATTACTTCCCCCACCTTGTCTCTCTAATGGCACTGAACGACACAAATTCAGTGCGTATGATGTTTCCGAACACTTCCCATTAATTAACAGCCTAACAGTGTCTAATGCAGCATAATCTGATGCCAGACAGGGGATCCAAGTTGAAGCCCCAAGCTTGAGTCTTTGCTTTCTGAGCCAGTGGAAGGGGATTACTCCAGAATCAGCATGCAATGTCCCTGTTTTTGAACTATCAGCGCTGGCTACTATAGGAGTGGTTTAGAATGAGCCTTTAGAGAAGGCATCTCAGCTGGAAGATTTGCTTGACCCACACAGGACCTTGGAGGGGAAGCAATAAAGAGAAGGAAAAAACAACATCCATTTCAAATAGTAGGTTTTTAGTTTGTGTGTTTAATATGTTTCAGAGTGTGGCTGTCCATGAGAATGACTGGTTGGGTTTTAATTCTCCAGACAGAGATCAACTGGGGACATTCCCGCTCCAGTACTGGATGCAGAACGCAATACTTGTTGGACAACAAACTACCCCGTCTTACAGGGAACACAGTGTGCAGTACATGTATAGGCACTGAACAGAAATACAAATACAACTGTACAGTCTCCAGCTATTCCAGTCTGATAATAATTGCCAACAAATAACTACATTCAGTGAAAAGAAAAAAAGGATCTCATGCTCAAGGAACTGTCTTAAGAAGCTGTATGTGAAGTCACTTGCTTTTTGGCATAACTAAGTAGGATTCATACATATGAGATTGTTACTAAATCTATAGTTATACCTTAAGTATTATGTTGATTACACTGGAGACATTAGTCCAGCAGTGCTTAGTGACAGCAGTCCCAACTAGGTGGAGCAGCTTTGTGATCAATGCACCATAGTCTAGTTTGCTGAACTCAGAAGAGGAAGACAGATGCTCCTGAGTACTATTTCTGGCCATATGGCCTTTGACATAGCTATATCCTATAAAGTGTGCTGCTGCTCGGAGACAGAAAGCAGCAGAACTGGCTACCAATTCCTCCCCACTACCTGCCCCACTGGACAGGACTGCGGGGCACAATGGAGTAGGTTCGTGATACACGGGGCCCCTTGTGTTAATTTATAAAACCACCTACACATCTCTATTGCAGATATCCACAAAACAACCTACCACCCCACCAAAAATTACAAACATTTCTCCCTCCATCTTCATCCTCAAAGAAAGTCTGACACAGTCAACAGGCCTTGCAGTATTCCCAGAGGGTCAATAAATCTAGGTCTGACCAAGCAGAATCAAGGACTCTTCATTGTAACCATCCTCCTTCCAGCATTTAAACCAGGAGGCAGTAAGCTTGAACATCTCATTTGATCACAACTGCCATGTTATCACATTAGGATAGAGGTACCGTCGAAGGCAAACAAAGACCCAAGCCATTTAGGTGTGTTTAGGTCAAATACCTCCTCTTCACCTAGAACTGCATTCCAAACATTACTCTGATTTATTTTATCGGCGCTAAGGAAACATCATTCATTTCCTATAGCAAAATCTATTCTATTCAACTTGTCAATGAGTTCAAGCTAATCAAATTGAAGTTGGGTCTGGTTTATGAGATCAAATCTCAAAACACAAGTCTTAATTAGGAAATACTAGAAATTTGTGGACAGGTATGTGATTATCTTTATAACTAGGGCCCTACTAAATTCACAGTTCATTTTGGTCAATTTCACAGTAATAGGATTTTAAAAATAGTAAATTTCATTATTTGTTATTTAAATCTGAAGTGTCACAGTGTTGTAATTATAGGGGTCCTGACCCAAAAAAGATGTTGTGGAGGAGGGGTGTCCCCAAGGTTATTGCAGGGGGGTTGCTGAACTGCTACCCTTACTTCTGTGTTGCTGCTGGCAGCGGCACTGCCTTCAGAGCTGGGCAGCTGGAGAGCCGCGGCTGCTGGCTGGGATCCCAGCTCTGAACACAGAGCTGGCGCCAGCAGCAGTACTGAAGTAAGGGTGGCAATACCGCGAGCCCCCCTAAAATAACCTTGTGACTCTCTTGCAACTCACTTTTGGGTGAGGACCCCAATTTGAGAAATGCTGGTTTCCCCTGTGAAATCTGTATAGTATAGGGTAAAATCACACAAAAGACCAGATTTGACGGTCCGTGACATGTTTTTCATGGCTGTGAATTTGGGTAGGGCCCTATTTATAAACTGCTGGTCTTGTTTTTTTATTGCTACGACAGACAGAATGAATGGGACTATCCAAAATTAAGCCCGGAGCATAGGTCTCCACAGAACTGGGGACTGAAAGACAAAGCATTACTACAGAGCAGCTTAGGAGGGGAAACCCACATTGCTGAAAGTTATGCAAACTCTGAAGCTGGCCTAGAGTGAATATTAAACATTAGAAACAGTTTGAAGAAAAGACTTCCATTGCATCCAACCCTGTTCCAGCTCCCCACTTTCCATTGCAAACTTGACTCAAACCCAACCAAATGTTTTCTATATTTTATAAAAGTTTATTTTATCTTTCTTCACATTATAGATTCCTTTTTGCACATCTCTGGATTCCAGATTCTAGCCAGGATTAGAAATGGAAGTGCCAAAATACTTACATATGTACCAGTCTCATGGTATTTCTGGCCCTCCAGAAGCTCGAAGTGCTGGAAAGCCCACAAGAAATCCTATTCTCATGAAAATTCCATCCCAGTTCTGAAGGCCTAAGAGTTGTGCTTAGTTCAGATAAGCAGCCTTGCAAACCCAAACTTAAAATCTGCTGATGGCTTACCCATCATTTACAGATGCTGCTTCTGTTTAAGACAGCTGTTTTATGAAAGTGGGAAAAAAATGTACACCCAATCTTTTTTTAGGGCTGTCTGCACAAAAAGGAACATGTTTCTAATTCAACTTCATTGTTTTTCAAAACCAAGTTTCCAAGCCTGTTAGCTGGATTTGTGCAGAACATATTGGCAGGAATTCTGGTATATTACACTGCAGTTCAAAGGCACTGATTTACAAGGTGGTAACCAGCAACAAGGGAAAACAGGTCAGAAGGGCAGGCTATGGAGGGATGAGTTTCCCGGCAGAATGACTGTAGAAGTGGCCAAGACTTGCTCCTCCCAAATATCTGAGCTGGTCTTCAGCAATTAGCAACTACCTCTCTGGCACACTGCCTCCCAGTGGTGTCACAGGCTTTCTGTAAATTGGTCACTTCCCAAGTGATAAATATCAGATAATTAGTTAGTTTCCTTAGGACTAAAGAGATACTGACAGTCTTTGAAATTCTATGCATTCTTCCTGCTAAGCAGAGTTAAAATGTTAAGATGAGAGAGGGACAGCGTCACTCTTGTCTGCTTCCATCTTGCCAAGCTAATTGGTTTTCAAAGGAAAGTTAGCAAAAAATATTGGTAAAATATCTATCATCATTCTGTCTGAATCCAATTCGATCCCATTTCAGGTCTATCTCAGTTTAAAAAATAACAATTAGAATCATAGGCCTGATCCAATGACCAATGGATTCCCATGACTTCAGTGGGCTTTGGATCAGATCCCAGGAGAGCAAGATGATGATGGCCCACAGAGAGAAACCATGGTCAATGAATACAACACAACCCACAGGTCTCAATTTCTTCAGTCATACTCTTGTAAAACAATTTGTCATGGGTGCAGAACTTAGTGTCTGGTTGATGTCACAAAGATTAGTTTGCCTTTTGCTCCTAAATCAACACAACAAAAAGGTTCAAATGTTGGGATAAGTCCTGGTGTCTTCTTAAGCCATAGAAAAATTTTACATGGACTTCAGCAGGACCAAGATTTGGTTCCTTTTGTGCATTTGTATTATATGTATGTATATATATAAAATCAGCATTTATAAATAATGGTTGGAATGTTTTGGTGCTAGGTGCTGGTGCTGTACTCGTCTTGTATTGCCTTGTTATTATTATTATTATTAGGATGGGGAAGATTGTTTGTTCAAAGAATGCTCCCCACACCCTCCAATGTATGCTAAATCAAATTACTTAGGCTAATATGACAAAATTTTAACCACCTTGAAAAACCAACTACTGGCAATAGGCAAACAAAATTTTAGTGACAAGCACAACTCATAGTGACACAGCACTTCACAACTTCAAAGCACTAAGTTATACCTTAACTAATTACATTTTCAATATAAGGTAGGTACTGTAAGTATTATCTCCATTTTACAGGGGAGGAAACAGGTAGAGAGGGCTTTGTGTCTTCATATGTGATTTGGAGCTCCTAGCACAGTAGTTTTCAACCTGGGGTCCGCGGACCCTTGGGGGTCCGTAGACTATGTGTACGGGGTCTACGAAAGATTGCAATTACCCTAGAAAAATGGTTTTCAAGCTGTGGTCCGTGGACCTCTTGGGGTCCACAGGCTATGTCTAAGATTTCCAAAGGGGTCTGCACCTCCATTTGAAAGTTTTTAGAGGTCTGCAAAAGAAAAAAGGTTGAAAACCACTGACCTAGCACAAATCAGGTTCAATTCCTGAGTGTGCCCTCTGGACATGCATTTAATATAACAGAAATATGAAATAAGTAGTAATAATCATAGTCAAACAATACATTTTAAATTTCTGTCAGCGGCCTTATAATCTTCCTTTCCAAAATTAGTTTCATAACTAGATGGTATTTATTTTCTTCTGGCCTTCTCTTTATAACGCTTGACTTCATTATAATGACTGCAGTCTAACAGGAAAACAATGGCATAATCTCCTAAAATCCCCTAAATTTACCAAGCAATTGCACAAGGTTTTAGGCATGCAACACCCATTAAACCAAATGGGAATCCCATGGCTAATACCCCATGCTCTTTTTTTGGAAATGTGCATTCTAATTGGTTTTCCAGTCTGTAAAAGCAGTTACCACAGACAGGTTAATATTAAAGTGAACTGTCGATAGGTTGGAGTGTATATTATGTTATATGCACAATGCCAAAACTGCAGAGTTTAAATATATATAAGCAAATCTTGGATCTTTTGGAGCAGCAGGACAGCTGGTAGTGAAATCACTGGTACACATGCAAGTGAGTCAGAGAGGAGCAAGGGTAATGGGAGACTCCCACAAGTGGGAAACTCAGTACATTTAGACACAACTGTGCCAAACAAATTTACAATTGCACATAGTTAAGCTGTGATTTGCACTTCAATGATGAGTGAACAAGAAGGGAAAAAGCTGCCTGTAAGAAGTGACTCATCCATTTCTGCTTCATTTCAATCTTGTGAAAGAGTGCTCCTGCATGACATCACCAGCGTTAGGAATATACAGGAGTCCTTTCTTGTAAAACTGTTACAAGGCTATGGCTTTGTCATTAGCTGCCCTGAGCAGCAACATAGCCAACTTTGGAGGAGACTTCTCAGACACTGAATTCCAATCACATCCCATTTATCACAGGAAAATGGATGTAGAAATGATTCAGGTCCCATTTGGAACACTTAATGCTAACTAAAAATAATCAACTCCCATTTTGTGGCATATGTGAAAACAGCCTCCTAAAAGATTTGGAAGATTCTCTCAAGGTTTATTTTAGGAAATGTTTCTGGGATTGTGTGATTTGAGATGGCCAGAGGCAAGGTGCTCCCTTAATGCAAAGTATTCCTCATCTGATAATGTGTGTACTGTACCATATATAACAGTGAAGGGGACATAAGAAGTCTACTTCGTCACTGAAATAGAGCAAACATCAGCTTGTCCTTATCTGAGGGTGCAGGTAGGGAGGGATTAGAAGTCCATTGCTGGCCACACATCTGGCAGAATAGGCATTTATGCTCTGAGGTGCTGGTCAGCTTTGTTGGGCCACTGCAGTGTGCTGTCAGGTGCTGTTTCCTGTCCTATGTGGACATAGAATTTCTGTTGTTGGCCTTGGCATATGCACAGCCACCATATAGAGGTTCAAGCACAACAACAGCTGCCACCAGCTGAGGAACTAGACACACCTCCTAATGAGACACCATGTCCTGTTGAGGATATGACACCTGCCCTAGTATGCTACCTGCCTGGGCACTTCTGTGTGCTATGGAGCATCTAAGTGCATGGGAAGTAAAGACCCCCCCTGCCCTTTCCACATCTTGCACACCAGAGGGCAGGATTTAGCCATCTGTAACCTATGTGCTTAATCTATGATTGTACCTAGCATGTCCTTCAATTTAGCATTGTATACACATATATATACATAAAGAGATAGCTGTTGATTACTAGGAGATTAATGAGGCAGACAAGACATTCTTTTAACTTGGCCTTGGAATAACTAATATTTAGATAGAGTTAGACTGTGTAACCCTAACTCACATGAGCAGTCCCACTACCTTCAATGGGACGACAAGTATGAGTCAGTGATCACCCAGGCACAATCCACTCCATACAGCACATGGATCTTCTGGCATCTGTTGGGGGGATTTCTGTGATTAAGTGCAGCTGTGCCTCTGATTCACCTTAAAAAGAATAAAGCAGTCTTGGCTCATCTACCCGGTTACCCCCATCCTCAGTCAGAATAGTGTGGTCTTTTCTGCTGTCAGACTTCATTGTAATGAGATATTGTCTAAAAGTCTAATTTCACATGGAAACTCAAATGAGTTTTATGACAGGCCACCTCAGTGTAAACAGCCTATTTGTTTTAGATGCCTTCTCTTGCCAAAAAGTAGTATGTAATCTTTTGACTGAGTAACATGAAACCCCTACCAGTACGGTGGGATTTCTATTTCTAGGCATGGAACCAAAGCAGCCACACTGGGGTCTGCTAAGGTGGATGCTCAAACGGACTTCTGCGTATTCAGGCTACAGGTATCAAAAGGAGAAATCTGCAGGATGTGGGATGGGGGGGGTGTTCAGGGAGAATAGAAGAGTTCACGGACTGGGGAGTCATTGAAATATAGGTGGGCATAACGGAAGTAGGTGGCAGAGCTAGAGATAGAACCCATATTGCTAGGCTCCCAGTTTTGTGCTTAAGCCCCGAGACTATGCTTCAGCCCCCATTAGGAAACATATCCAGGGTACTGCTGCATGAAATCATACAGAGAACAATATTTCAGGTGCTCCTTCAAACATTCACCATAGGCTAAATTCTACAGCTGTCAACGAGGTTGCACTGATTGTATGTGAAGGTAGAATCTGGACCTGTATTATTTACTGTAATATACAGACTGTTTCTACCTCATTAGGAGCAACAACAATGTTCAGCAAGGAATTACAATCTGGAGTAGTGACTAAATATCCTCCTTTTCAAAAAAACATAACATAAGATTTGTTAGTGTTGTCCAACACTTCTCCTTTTAGATTTCACTCTTATGCTCTTTCTGGTATTTTTCTTTTTGTCTTTATCGATCATATAACCTCCTTCCCATCAGGTGGCTTGGAAACTCCTATGTTAGCATGAATGCTTATGGTGTTGGTACATCACAGCATGCAATCATAAGCACTGGTGCAAGATTCTCCCCACGGCCCCACCGGTGTGTCCCCACCTTCTTTTGGAAGGACCACCTCCAATGGCAGTAAGGAGTTCAGCCTGCATACACATTCAGTCAGTGGCCTCCCTGCTGTGACTTCCAGCAAGGTTGTCAATTAGTGCCAATGTGAAAACACAACTCAGACACGTAATTGTTCATTGGCCTGTCAGAGGATAATCGCTTTCAGACACTACTGGGGAGAGCTGGATTGGACCTGGTGATCTACAGGTGAGAAGTCCATCTATGTCTTTGGGAGTAGTGACTGCCTCTTCCTCTGATTGTAAGGTTCTTTTGTAAGGTTCTAGAAAGGTGCCCAAACAATGGAGCTCCAAAACTGATTGGGGCCTTTCAGCAATGCTAGAATATCAGTGATTAATATTCAGCTGTGTAGATACTTATTTAGCCTTCATCGTTGTAGCATTTGAGTGCTTCCCGAGAATTTAAAACACAACTATAACAAACTCTTTTTCTCTTTCTTCACAGCTCATAGGAGAAATAGCTTTATTCGTTTATAAGGGTTTACTTATTTGCTTGTTTATAGTACTGAATTATAGATTCATAGAAATGTATGGCTGGAAGGGACCTCATGAGGGCACCTAGTCCACGTATGTGTCTGTATAGAAATGACTAATTCTCTGAGCCTTCCAGTCCTGAAAACTGGCTTTCACTTTAAGAACACAGCAGATTTACAGTAAAGCTCTCTCCTGTTGGGCTTCCCCAGATGTAGGACTGCTGTTGTGTGGCTCTCAGTTCTGATCACCACCAGAGCTCCCCTTTGCACACATGGCGGAAAGATGCAGGCTCACAGCACACCACCTCAGAGAGAGAGTGTGTGTACCTTGGAGGTGACTCTCAGAGGACGTTACAAATCCTCCTGAAAATCTGCAACAAAGTCCAGTTTATTTTTTTTAAGGTTTTTACCTTTTGTCTCAGAACAACAGCTTGTCTGCAGTCCTGGAAACACCATTAGGGGTCTGTGTGACTCAATTTATGACTCAGGAAACTGCCTATTCTGTCCTTCAAAGCACCACATTTTTGGTTCCAGACTTCAGTCAAATTGAAGTCAGATCAAACTGATTTTTTTCCCTGCTCTCAGTAATTTAATTAGTCTGCACATAAAAAAAGCTAAATTTTACAACAAATATCCATTGATTTACTTATTTCACATCGGGCACTCCTATTATTTATACCATCTTTATTGTGTAAACCTCCCGCCCCCTAGAATTAGAGCAATCCCTCCCCAACCCCATTGCCTGGAACCCGTGGATATTTTACGGGTACACATATATCCACAAGTATGTTATACAGCTGTGCTTTGACATCATGCTCAGAAGTCCTGCTTCCAAGCTGGCAGCACTTTCAGAAATGAAGTTACAGTGCAGTTTAGTCTCAGTGCTTCTAATAATGCAAATCCTTCCTTAGGCCGGGGTAGACGAAGCAAGTTGCTTAATTAAAGTCCAGGAGCATGTCATTGCCCTGCTTTTGGTGTACTGCCTGCAACTAATAAAGCAGCATGAAAAAATGGTTCCACGTTCTCAATGTATCCCCACTCCATTACACAGTTGCATTAACGAAAGTCCAGTATTTTCATCTTTCAACTTTCAGCTACAGCAATTTCCATTTTGTAAGATTCTTGAAAGGGAAAATTCCTCTCATGCTGTTGATATCAATAGTGAAAAATTATGCTGAAAACTTTACTTTAGTATTTTTGTACTGAGATCCAGGGCCGGCGTAATCCATTAGGCAACCTACGCGGTCGCCTAGGGCGCTACAATTTGGGGGGCAGCGACCGCGGCGGTATTTCGGTGGCGGGACCTTCCGCTGCCTCTGTGGGGGGCAACATTTCGGGGTGGGACCTTCCACCGCCTAGGGTGGCAGAAAAGCTGGCGGCGCTCCTGCTGAGATCTTCAGAGTTATCAGGATGACCTTCCAGACCTTTTACATTGAGCATTGGACTGTTTCTCGTGCTTTCTGCCATGCTGATCCAATTTCTAACTTCCCTTGAAAATGACAGACAGAAGTAAAAGCACATTGATATTGCTATTTGTTCCTCTAACAACTTAACAGCTGCCATGATGGAGAAATCCACTCTAGTTTAACAGTGTGTATATATATGCATACACACCCACCCACCCACCATGAAGGATGGGCTTTATTCTTCTCTCACACTAGTGTAGTTCAGAAATAATTCCATTCAAGGAAATAGACTCACACCCGTGTAAGTGAGACAAGAATCAGGCCCCTTCTCTCTCTCTGCATGTATCTACACTGTATTTTACAGATACACATGTGCACTATTTACAGATGTACACACACCAAAAACAGATCCTGAGCCTCAAATTTGAGATCTGGAGGTTTATTTTATGCCCAGCTCTTGAATACACTGTGTTTGTAATAAATACACTATGATACATGTGTGGGAATTATATACCGGTAATACTACACAACAAAACCTAATTACACACAAATGAGTTTAAAAAGGCCACATTACTCATGAGCGGTCAAACCACGGCTGAGGTCATCTCAAATGAGTGCCAATAACATCTTTATGCCACACCATCATGTCTTCTGTGCATGACACACATCTTGCAGGAAAACTATTTTAGATTTTTTAAAAAACAGAAACCGCTCCTTAAAGCATTATTTTTCATCTCTCTTTGGTAAATTCAGGCTCTTTTAGTACTATGAATCCGGCAGTAGAAAAGTGAAGGAATAAGAAATTATAACTAATATTTTAGACACCTCTAAAAATTACCTAAAGCAGCTTTTCCATACAATGGTATGTGAAGCTCTGATTCACACAGTGCAGAATGAAAGACTTTTTTCATGGTAGAAAGGGTAAGAATAGACAAAAGGGTGATTCACACCCTGGGCCTGAAATTGCTTCCCTTTGTCTAGGTAAGGGGAAGGAAAAAAGCCAATGAGAAAGTAGATGAGGTTGTAGAAGGGGAGTAGTGGCTTTGTTCCAAGCTACATTCTTACCCCCTTCTTGGTTGGAGCTCTGTGCATAGATAAGAGGGGAAAGCTGGGGAGAATCTTCATCCCATGTTACCCCACACCAGATTTTCTGGCAGAAATTCTGACAGTGTTAATTCCTCCTCGGAACCATCCAGCCACTCAGCAGAATGTTAGGGGACAACCAATGGGGCTACTGTGATTCCTAAGGAAGACATGCTGCCAAGTGGCTGGAGAGCATCATGGAGGTGTTTATTTTTTGCTGGCTGCCCAGCTCTTGGTCACAGCCCAGGAGCTAACATTGCACCCAAGTTGTGCACCTATGTTTCAAAAGGCAGTCAGATTTTCTATCAATGAGCCATGCTGATACAAGTTCTGTCAACTCTAATGGCTGCTTCCCCCAGCCCAACAACATTATCTCTGCTGGGAACAGGGATTATGGGATGAAACGGAGTGAAAGAAAATTTAGAACGAATATTAGGAAAATCTGCCAGTGGTGTAGTCTATTTAGGCTACAGAACAGGCTCCCAGGGGAAACAGTCAGAAGACCCATTGCTTGAGTAATTTGAAACTAGACAGGAGAAAACAATTGAGAACACACAGCAGGAAACTATCTTGCATTGGCAGTGGGGGTACTTGGATTACTGCATATGAGTTTGGTGCTGAGTTTCCAGATGGCTATGAAAACGTGACAAGACCGAGATGACAACAACCACTTCAGACTTTGTAAAACCCAAACAACTCAAAACTCTTGAGAATTTTGAAAATAAGGTTTTCTGTCCAGGTCAGATATTGAGGCCATTGTATATACCTCACCTACTCACGGGGGGAGAAGGGGGACACCGGAAAGTTTAATACATTTGAAGGGAAGAATGGTTTTATGGTTAGGTTGCTGTACTGAGACTCGGGGGGGCTGGGTTCAGTTCTCTGTGCTGCCACAGACTTCCTGTGTGACCTGGTGCAAGTCATGCACTCTTTTTACCTCAGTTCCCTCCATCTGTAAAATCAGGGTAACACCATCTCCTTTTGCCACCTTTTGTCAGTCTTGCCTGTTCAGATTGTAAGCTCTCTGAGGTAGAGACGCTCTCTCTTACTAAAAGTGCCTAGCCCAATGAAGCCCTGGTTTTGGTTGAGGTCTCTAGATATTATCATAGATAGTGGGCTAAATTCTTAACTCCGCTGAGCTATATATTCTAAGTACCTGGGGAGGAAATCCAGGAGCTGTGTAGGTATATATGGCCCTGTGCTGTTCTGCCTCATAGCATAGGACAGATTGGCCACTCTCATTCCCAGCACTTTGTGCTATGTGGAATAGATCATTTCCAGTCACAAGGAAGCTTACATAAATCAGAGCAGCTCCTGGGGATGCTCTAATTTATGCCAGAGGCTGCACTGGCCTCCAGTACAGACAGATTTTATGCAGCAGACAGGTGGCTTAACGCCACCTTCGCCATCATTTCACCTGGACTGCACCTTTTCTGTTGTGCCTCTGAGGAGGCACAGCATAGAATCCATCCTCGTAACAGTTCTTGGAAAAGTAATAACATAATTAGCGGTTGTTAGAAATAGCAAGTGAGTGCATGCTGCTAAATCAAATGAATAAGACCACAGTGATTACAGCATGATAATCAATGGGTTTGAACAAGGGAGGTTTGGCACACAAGATGAAATTTCACTGTTAGGATATCAAACAGGAACATACATAAAAAGAGCCACTGGTAAAAAAAAAAAGTCTCACGATTGTAATTGAGAGGCAGATGCATGGCTTTCGGAGAGAAAGCCAGTCGTGTGTGCATTGAATAACAGACAATTATCAGTGGTTTTACTGTTTGCCCTAAAGAATTTAGAACAGCGTCAAATGGAAATTTGATCTATTAGAGGGAAAACAGTACTGCATCTCTTTAACCCTGTGCCAGTTTGGTTGGGCTGGGGACTAATTTGTTTCCATAGAGAAGTTTGTTTGGGCAAAAAGTTTTGCTATAAAAACTCAGTGTGATATAAAGTTATCTAGAGCAAACATATTTTTAACAGTTAGACCTTCAAGGGAAAAATGCTGGGATAAATATATTGGAACCACAAGCATGAATCAGAAAGGCTTTAAACCCAGCTGCTGTTTTAATTCCAGTGTAAGGGCCAGACCAGATCCCATTGAAATCTATGGACTTTTGTTCAGGCCCTTAAATGCCCTAGGGACAGACGGGAGTGTGAAAGTCGTGACCATTCATGCTTAAGCATTGGCCCAATGAAAATATATTTTAAGCATGTTTACCACGAATAAATAAAAAGTTTAAATAAACATATTTCAGGGCCAAATGATTTTGCAGCTCCTTTAGGCACTTAGGGTACGTCTACGCTGCAATTAGACACTTGTGGTTGGCCTGTGCCAGCTGGCTTGGCATGCAGGGCTCAGGCTAAGGGGCTGTCTAACTTCAAGGTGGGCGGGTCCCAGAGCTGGGGCTGCAGCCTGAACATCTACATTGCAGTTAAACAGCCCTGAGCCACTTCGTGAGAGTCATCTGACACGGGCCAACCACGGGTATTTAATTGCAGTGTAGACATACTCTGACTGTACTGACTAGCTTTTAAAGTCTCAATGAATATTTGTGATTCTTACTGTTAAAGTGACTGGAAACTAATTGATTTTTACTTCCTTTTCCACAGACTGTGATGTCCTAACACTGACCCCAGCTTTTGTCCTGGAAAGCCATTCCCTTTAAAGATACTATATATTCAGTTATGCTAATTACGTTGAAGACTGGAGTAGTGATTATGCTAAAAATGGGTATATACTTGAGATTCATCATTTGTGAACTAAAATTGCCTGTTTTCAGTGGTGTGTTTCAGCGACCCTGGATTTGAACCACTTTTTTCTTCTCTTTTAGTGACAATCAATAGATCACAACAATTTACCAGATGGTTAGCATCTCCCTCCTCTGCAAAAAAAATCTTTGATCAAGAATTGTTTGGGATTAGAACTCATTGAAAGATAGAAAAACAGTTTCATGAAAATTCTGAAGGGGTCTGATACAAACCTTTTAAAAAAAATCAAAATATATTTTTTCCCTAAAAATATTCTAATATTTAGGTTCCCCTCCATTTCTTCCCCATTTTTCCCTTTTGCTACTGAGTGCAATAAAATGGATGATGTCCAGGGTCTTTTCTCCCATTTTTTCATTTCTTTTTACATTAATGCTGTAATTTTTCAAATCTTTTTTAACTTTGGAAAAGTTATAGACTGGCAAAGGGAAAAATGAGACGGAATCTCTGGCATTGTGCAACTTTTCCAAACTTGACATCAGTGAGTATGTTCCTAGGCAGATTGAAAGGAGTATATGGCCCTTTCTGTGCAAGTATCCCAGTGTCTCTGACAGGGATTTTTAAAAGGGCCCTAAGGGAGTTATGAGACTAACTCCATTACCTAACGCCCTTGGGATCCTTTGAAAATCCCAGTCCATCTCTTTAAATAGACCAACATTGTGTTTCATGTTTCAAGTTACATCAGAACACGCCAGCATTATCAATAGTGGATTCTGCCTTGTGGAAGGTTGAGCCTTTATTGTGATGAAATATAATCTACAATTTAAAGTCTCTTGCTAATACCAATTACTAAGATGTGTCAAATCAAAGCCTAGGCATTCTTCTTGCCTTGCTTTTAAAATAGTTCTTCTTCCTGAGCTTTTGTGTGTACTGTGTTTTTTCCAGTCTTTAAATAAAGTCTATAGAAAGCCACAAGAGAGATCTGGACCCTATACTTTGGAAGCCTAACGGATTCTAGTGAGCAGCTGGCTTGTAATATGAGTCACACTGCAGACTCTCTTTTGTATGTTTTCCTCTGAACTAAAGAGTAGGTTATTGGATGTCCTGTGGCAGGTGCTATTGGATTAAGGACGTAGCTGGCCAGGAACAAACTTTGAATTAGTGTTTTTTGTGTGACTAAAGTAAATATGATCTGTTGGCATAATCCCCCTTATCTAACATCAGGTTCAGATATAATGATGTTGTTTTCCCCTGCATACTTTGCAAATAACTGTACAAGGTTTTTTGTATCTGCTAGTAATATTGAAGACTAATGAGAAACAACATATATACTTCAGCCTTAAATCTATCTGCTTCACCAGCTTCTACTGCAGATGCACCCCAGATACAGGGTGAAAATGACGCTAGGCCTTTATAGGAGCAAGAACCATTTTTGGCATCAGTGGTGCAAACTTTTATTAAAGATGGTTGCAAAGCAAGGCTAAGTTCACTTGGTCTGAACTTTGCTATCTTGTAGGGAAATGGAATTAAAGTGATAGCTTCTCTCTGAGTTTGCAACAGGGATGCTGTTGTCTGTGCTGAATACAAAGCTGTAGGTAATCAGCACAGTAGAATACTGAGCACTAGTCAACCTTGAGCACAATACATGCAAATCACTTCCCTTGTAGCAACCGGGCTAGAAAGGGAGGAAACTCCTGACAGAATCTTCAGTGAGGTCAGCCCTAGTGTTTCTCTGGCCTTCCATTCTGCAACCACTTACCTCCCTCAAGACACTCTTCATCTGCTCCATCCCACTGCCCTTTACTAGTTCCCCATCCCCTCTTCTCTCCCCTGCAAGACAGCCTTTCCTAATGATCCCTCCAACCGCCCGTCCCTCACCCCCCAAAAGTATCTCCTATTGCATGATCCCCTCTGGGCCAACTCACCTCCACAATCCCTTTTGAAGCTGCCTCAGCCATCCTCCACAACTCCCTCTTTTGATGGGACTAGGTATCGATTTGAGCAGCCTAATGCAGAGTTTGAGCAGCCCATTGAGGCATCTGCACTTGAAGGCTAGGCCTGAAGAAGCAGATGTAGATTCATGACTAAAGGATCCATGTCAGCCTTACAAATCATCCATGTAACTCCATAGTATGAATTTTATATTAACATGTTGTTCATACAGCAAACAGGCCTTGCAAATCAGGACAGGAGTCTTTTCCAGCCTACAAAGTATGGCTAATTTGTTGTAATGGGGCAGCATAATGAGGCCGGCCACGTTATGGGAGTGAAAGAGAGAAGGTGCCTTTGTTTAGGGTTAATTGTTTAACTTTTATAGTCTTTAAAGGTGATATCTCTTTTAAACTATGCAAATTACAAACTCCTCCATAAGTGACACACAAGTTCACCTTGGAATGAATGTGTAACGCAGAGACCGTGCATCACATCTTTACAATGAAAGCCAATACACCTGCCCTCATTGCATATGCTGCCGCTCCTTCGCAGTTCGCTCTGTGGTCGAAGACTCTTAAAACTAGCCTCGTGATACCTATTTTTTCACATATTTAAATTGTTATATGTGAATGCATAGAAAAACCACTTCCCTCAACCACGCCAAAAGAAACGTACAGACAGCGGCAGTGAAAGTCTTGTGAGCCAGAACAGAGTTCTACATGTTTTACAGTGTAGCCCAGAATACTCAAAACAGCCCACTGTGGCACACCACAAAAACAGACCTGAGGATGAGGGGTAGGGAACAGTACACACTTCCCAATTTACACAGTAGCTATATCACTCAGTCGTGTTCAGAAGCTCTCACAATATTTCTGGTACTTTATTAACTGCACATTAGGGTGCAGCATAAAAAAAATGCCTGACTAAACAGAAGAATTCATCAGATAAACAACAGGTGGATAAGAGTCTACCCCTGTAGCTCTATAAAGCTATCAGTACTTGTCATGTTATGAATTTAGACTAAACCGGTTCAACGTAACTCCCATAACCCTATCGTCCTGGACAAGAGCACCATTGCACAATATAATCTTTTGTCCCTCACTCACTATGCTAAACGGATTCAGTATTCTGAGAGAGGCAGGATAGTCCAGTGGCTGGGATTCTAGACTCAAAGCCAGTCTAGATTCAATTCCCTACTCTGTCACAGGCTTTTTGTATGACTTTGGGCAAGTCACTTAGTCTCTGTGCCTCAGTCCTCATCTGTAAAATGGGATTTGTGAGGTTAAATACGTTAAAGACCATGAGGCGCTCAGATACTATGGTGATGGGAGCCATATAAATACTTAAGATGGAGCTAATCAGTTACTCCAGTAGATACTGCACACATCTTAAAGATCCACTGATATTTTGCCACATGCCTAAATAGACCTTTCCTCTCAGCTGGGCCCCCTTCTCAACTAACACTTATTTCTTGCCTGAGTCTGATACCCCAACTACTCCTGCCTGCTCCCAAAGAGGGTGAGGGCTGGATAATATTAATGGAGACAATTACCCTATCTACCCTTCCAAAAAAGTCTTGATTACTAGTAGGGCAATGTGGGAAGTAAGTGCTGCTGTTGCCTCGCCTCTATTTGTTCTGTGGAGAGAGGATTTTGATTTCCAGTGCTCTTAAGCTGGAACCCTTCAAGAACACGAAGGTGTTATTTATTTGTCTGAAGAGGGCAATGAACTCATTTAGTCAGTCCTTCGCTTTTCACACACATTAGAGATGGTCTGGAACAGCCTGACTATGTAGCGATTGCTAAGTATTTATACTACAGGTGCTTCTAAAAGGCTTGATGATAGAACATGCTGCTTGGGGATGTCTCAGCTTCTACAAATGGTACCAAGAACTTGTGGCACCCACCAATGTTCTAGGAGGGAACGTATCCGATTTCAAAGGTACTGTTTGCAATTGCCTCAAAAGACCTTTTTAGAAATTCTCTAGAATAGATGATACCTCTTTGACTTTCTTGAAATCCCTGCCGAAAGGCTCTGTTAGGCTGGTCGTTAATACAAACTGTCTTCTGTACAGGTTTCTGTTAAGAAAGTACAATACTCAGACCAGCAACACAACAAAGAGATAATGCTGCCACTTGCCATTTAACGTCTCCTGTAAGGGAGACAATCTAACTTTCCACTGTAACTAAAGTTAACAATCATGGTTTTGTGGCTGTCTGAGCAGAAAAATACCTTATCAGAAGAAAGTCATTTTATGGCAAATTAGGTAGTAGGGAATAGACAGCAAACCACCACACAATTGGCTTTAGAACCTATTAATAGATGTTTGGGGTTTACTCATCAGCCTCTCTCTTATAGGGTCAAGAAATGAAAATCCTACTCTATAAGCTTCAGCCTCCATCATATAAGGTTACAGATGGGCCAATGCTGGAGCTTTAACTCTGAACTCCTTAACATTTCAGAGAGGAAAGGAGAGTTGGATTTGAAACCTTGTATCTGACCTGCCTATAAAGTAAAGGAGAGCCCATGCATATTCAAGAGAGGTGGAAGTTGGTGGGGAATAGAGGAAAAGAAGCTAGCAGGAGAGAACCTTGAGGTGGGACAGTGGTGCATGGAGCTTGGTTGGAAGACCTCAAATGTTTGGACAAATTAAATAACTGAAGTCTGACAAAACTGAAGTCTGAACAAGGTGAGGTTCACCCAGCACTAATTAAAAGATAGCTACCATGTATGCACAATAGGTTTTTTGGATGTGTATATATCTATTCTTGTAGAGTTTTCTTTCTCCCAAAATTGATCATTGCATTTGTTTAAAGAAATGATTTTTTTATCAAGAAGAATAAAAAAAAATAAATTCATATATTTGTATTCCCTAGAGAAAGCCAGTGACACCGAGTACAAATCAAGGCAGAATTTTCTCCCTTCATTAGGTGCATTTTTAAACTGGCTGATGCCAAGTTTTTGAAAACAACAACAACAACAACAACAAAAAAACAACAAAAATACCGCCCCCCCCAATCTATTCCCTAACTAAGCCTTTTTGTACCAGGTTTCACCCCAGAGTGAAGTTTGCCACAGCAACACTATTTCTGAGTGCTTTTTGGGGGGAGAGGGCATTACAACTCTCTGCTGCTTGGAAGGACACATGGAAAGATATATGAGGAGACAGACAACTTAAATCTGATATATTTAAGTGCTGAAATATTGTCAGAAAAAATGAGGTCAACTGGTAATATCTGCGGCCTAACAGAATACCCAGTTTACCTTCATTCGAGCCTATCATCAGCAACCGGGGAACGATTGTGGTGGAATTAGTGGTGTACGTGGCTTTTGCTTTCCCACAAGAAAAAACCTAATACTTGTGTGGCTTCACTTTCTCTGTAACTCATCAGGGTAAACATCATCACATTCACTTCTCTGGCAATTACTAAATGAAATCAAAGCCAATCACAGCTTTATAAAGTCAGAACCATTGATTAGCATTGTGGTACTGGATTTCTTTTAAGTGTTTGCTCTTCAGAAAATTAAATAAAATAAAAACTACACCAAGGAAAAGCCATGTGTATGTTTCAGCAGCAATTAAAAAAATAGCATGTTCAGTTAGGGCTCAATCCTGCAAGGTACAGAGCATCTTTAACACCCATCAGCATCAATGGGCATTCAGTGTGCTTACCACCTTGTATGGGTGCTCACCAGCTTGACTGGGGAGGCAGTGTAGCCTAGTAGATAGAGCACTAGCCTGGGACTCAGGAGACCTAGGCTTTAGTCTTAGCACTGGTCTGGCGAGTGATCTTGGCCATGTCACTTGTCCCTCAGTTTCCCTACCTGTGAAATGGAGATAATGTTACTGACCTCCTTCATAAAGCACTTTGGTTTATGCTGATGAAAATGCTAGAAAAGAACATCTAGCCATCTGGAAGAAATGCATTTGATGTGCGTACCTGGTGCATTCATCATGGAAAGGATGAATTGGGATTAGCATGATGTACCCTGTTTCCCCGAAAATAAGACATCCTCCGAAAATAAGGCCTACTTACAGTTTTGCCTCTCGTTGTAATATAAGGCATCCCCCCGATAATAAGACCTCCCCGATAATAAGGCAAAAAAATGTGTACCGTATTCTTCTTCATTGAAAAATAAGACATCCCCTGAAAATAAGACCTAGCGCATCTTTGGGAGCAAAAATTAATATAAGACACTGTCTTATTTTCGGGGAAACAGGGTAAATGGGAAAGTAGAAAAGAAACAGTTTCATTATTTGAGAATTCTGCAGTGTTTAGCACGCTGAGATACAACAACATTTTTAAAGACGTGAACTGAAGGGAGGAAGAGAAGAAAATGTGTACTTTATATTGGCTAGTCAAGCACCTTGACAAATGCCTTTACTGTCAACGCAATGGGCAGCTCTCTCTTATATTCCACTCCCAAAACCACCTCACCAACTCTGTTTCTGTTCTCCCCTACGAGCCCTTACATGCACACACATTCTCCCTCCTTGTGTATCTCAGTGAAGGGACTGATTGCTCCATCATCTACCCTCCCCATCAAAACCAGAAGTCTTAGAAATGCTGAACACAACGTAAAACAAATTTTTAAAAAATCACAGCAGAAAAATATGGTTATAACCTCTCAGAATCACCCCTCACATCCCTGTGATTTGTCATACAAGCCTGAGTCAGGGGAGCATGTTGGCAGCTCTATTACAGTGGTTTCCGCCCAGTGTCATATTGGGATGAATGCCAAATTGCTTTGTTCCACCCAGCATTTGGGTCTCCAGGAGCTAGCCCTGACAAATATATCCAAAGAAAAATAATCTTCATACTAGAGAATCACATTCTGCACAAAAATAGCCAATGCAATTTCAGACTGCAAACCACTGACTTGTCATCACAAAGCAATGAGCTAATTATCTCTCTTTATATAAATCAAGTACCGTTGTACCTGGAACATCAGGCCAGGTTCTCTGTGGACTGCACACACTTTGTGTCACTCCTATGGTGCAAAGGGAGCAGACTGGCTACATTCCCCTAGCTGGGGATTGCCTAGCCATTGCATAGTCCCCTTTAGCCTCTGTCATACAAGGCATGTCAGGGGCATGGCTGGAGCATTGCACTTTAACAGTCCCCAGGTGGAGGGCGAGCCCAGGCAGATCATCACCAGCTGCTGGAATTTAGAACAGCCTTTGGAGGGGGCCATAGCTAGTGCCAAAGTGGACTCACAATCAGGGAGCTACAACTGGTTTCCTAACAATCATCCGTCTCTGGAGCTCCCGCCAACGAGCACCGCAGGATGTTAGCGCTGGATCCTTTTTACCAGAAAGACAATTTGGAGGGAGTTTAAAAGAGGGCAGCAATAGTGGTCAGGATGCTGCAGGAGAAAATTAAAGGTGGTGTGGGGGGAGAGAGTAATTTGCAGGGGAAGAGGTGCTTTTACACTTCTTCAAACATTTGTGAAACTGATGTGAGCTCTATTCAAAACAATTTATCTTTCTGTTTCGTTTCAAGCTGCATGCATGCTTCAGTCTTTGCAGTATCAGTGTGTCTGCTTGGATGGTATGTACCTTTTGCCTGACCTTTCGCATTGGTCCCTTTTCTAGATTGTAAACTCTTTGGCGTAGGAACTATGTCCTCCTCCCTATATGTTTGCCCAGCTTCTAGGGGCCAGGGGCCAGATCTAGATCTAGAGCTGGCTGAAACTGACTAAGAAGTCTTTGAGGAACATCTGAAAATTCCAAAATGGCTCAGATTTAAACCCTTTTGCATGGAATTTATTGGTTGGTCGGTCCCTCCCCACAAACTATACTGACATTTTGTTAAAATTTATTTTCTGAAAGCTGCATTTCTATACTGAAAACAAAAATTCCCTATGCTGAGTTTGAAACTGATGGCAATAAAAATGTTAATAACATACCAGTAAAATATCTATTAATGTTGCTGCCATTTTTTGTGTGCAAAAAACCAGAACATTTTAATAATGTTCACAAATTTTCAGGAAACATTTTGTTTATAATAAAAGACCATTTTACAATGAAAAAACAAAAAGTCTTCCACCAT
The DNA here is from genome assembly GCF_011386835.1 of Chrysemys picta bellii. NCBI lineage: Eukaryota > Metazoa > Chordata > Testudines > Emydidae > Chrysemys > Chrysemys picta. Next base: position 192,369,526 of record NC_088791.1, read on the forward strand.
CTCTATCAAGCAGCTTTACTGAAGCTAATGGAGTTATGCCACTTTATACTACCTGCGTATCGAGCGCTACTGTCAAAATGTTCAAACCTGGGGGCCTACAGTTAGTCACCCAGATCTATATTTAGGCACTAAATAAAATGGTCGGGTTTTCAATGATGCAGAACACCCACAGTTCTCATTTTATTTTGGTGAGAGCTACAGGTGCCCAGCACCTTTGCAACACAGGGCACAGTTAATTAGATCCTTCAAAGACTTAATGTGTGTGTAATTTTAAACACATGAGCAGTTCCAGGGAGGGATCACTTACATATTTAAAGTTAATGCTGCAAACACAAACACTTATGTGTGTTCTTAACTTTACTGCCATCAGTAATACCATTAAAATCAATGGATCTACTCATGGTAATAAAGTTCAGCACATGCGTAAGTGTTTACATTATTGGGATCTACGTTTGTGCAGGATCAAGGCCTAAATATGGATTTAGATATCTAAATTTAGGTCTCCAGGTTTGAAAATTTTGCTTGTCTTGAGATATTGGATTTTTCTTCCAAATGTATTTTGAGTGTAAGGTTGAATGATACTGACTTCCTTCATACAACACTTTGAGATCTAAGGATGAAAAGTCTTATATAAGAGCTAGCTATATTATTATTTATTATTATTATTATTTAAGATACAACAACATTTTTAAAGGAGTACAACTGCACATGCAGTTCTCTTCTTGGGATGAGGGGCCTTAGACTCCTAAATTCTAACATTTCTGGACATCTGTGGCTCCCACTGTAGTCATTTAACAAATGTAATCATCGTTTTGAAGGGTCAGACACAGCCTGCTCTGTGCCTGTCACTCTGTTTATAGCAGTGGAGGATACTTTGAAAAATGAGCAAGTAACTGAAAAAATGTGGCATAAATTAACAGCAAGAAACGGCAGTGCTAAAAAGCGTGAAACAGGAAAGAGCCAGTGACACTTGAGCATTTTTTTCATCAGTGTTTAGTAGGGACGGAACTTCTGCAAAAGCTGCTGAGGCCTGTTATCAGCTTAGCTCAGAGACCTGTGGTTTTCTCGCTCTTGCAACCCTGCTTTAACTGTCAGTTGTTTTTCAACAAACAGGATACCTCCCTCTAAGCTGTCAGCTTCCCTGTCACTTCACAGAAAGAGGCAGTGCAGCTCCACCTCAGAGGCAACGCTTATCCACTTTTTGTTTCAGCGGAGTTTCTTCAGGTGCACCACACAAAAAAAGAAGGAATGAGGAGCAAATGGTCTCCTCTCTGGAGCAACCAAAACAAGCAAACAAACAAACATGTGTTCTGGATTCTTTGCTGTTTGGAGTTACGAAGTCCACACTTCCTATTACGGGATTCCAAAGCATTGTTTTAGACCAGACTGTAATTTTTTTTGCTGCTGTTTTCTAAAGCATTGCATTTTGATTACTGGGGCAAATCTCATCCTTCCCCAGCTCCTCCCGACCTGCAAAAGAGTCAGTGTGACTCCTTAGTGCAGGGGAATAGAGTCAACACATTTTGATATGAAGCCAGTTCCACAAAGGCTCCCGCTGCATCATTACACAGTGGGACTTGGGGGCAGGACCGGTTGACTAGGCAGAGGCATTAACAGTTGGTCCCAGAGAGCAGAGGTCCAGCAGCAGCAACTATGGCTTTGCCCGGGCTGTGGATCAGCTCTTCCCAAGGCCCCTTCCCGTCTTTCTCCTCCCCAGCCTTATGGAGTCCCCTGCACCAAGCTTTGCTAATCGGGTTGGGGCCAGGGAGATGTGTCTATTGGAGGTCATTTAGCCTTTCTTAATTACAATTCTTTTGTATCTACATGAGCACTTAAGCACATGGGCAAGGTAAGGCAAGCATGGATTTCTATTCAGAAGTTAGATATGAGCAAAGGGAAATATTTTTTTGCCCAGGGTCCAGTGATCACAATGCCAGCACTTATCCTTTTTGTACCACCTAGTCTTACCAGGAGCAAAATTTGCTTTTCAGAGTCATGCTCCAGATTTTAATTACATATTCTTCTCTCAGAACCAGTGTTAAACTAGCGATGGAAAGCTGAATTCTACACTGCAGAGTATGCCTTGGAGAGCAGCAGCAGAAATCTTGATCGTTAAGGCTTTTTCAAAAATGCCCAACACTGTAGTAGTTCTGTGCTTCTGAGGGAACATTTTGCCCTAAAGCAAAGTTTTTCTTTGAAATTTTTCATGTCAGAAAAAAATGTCAAACGTGTGCCTAGTTGCTTCTGTCCCTACCCACCCTCCCCTACACCTCCTGATTTCTTGAAAATTTCAGTGCATCTTTTAGTGGGGCACTTTTTAAGTGGCTTGGTTTGTTTTCGTGGCATAGAATCATAGAATATCAGGTTGGAAGGGACCGCAGGGGATCATCTAGTCCAACCCCCTGCTCAAAGCAGGACCAATCCCCAACTAAATCATCCCAGCCAGGGCTTTGTCAAGCCTGACCGTAAAAACCTCTAAGGAAGGAGATTCCACCGCCTCCCTAGGTAACCCATTCCGGTGCTTCACCACCCTCCTACTGAATTTTTTCCCCTAATATCCAACCTAAACCTTCCCCACTGCACCTTGAGACCATTACTCCTTGTTCTGTCATCTGCTACCACTGAAAACAGTCTAGATCCATCCTCTTTGGAAACCCCTTTCAGGTAGTTGAAAGCAGCTATCAAATCCCCCCTCATTCTTCTCTTCTGCAGACTAAACAATCCCAGTTCCCTCAGCCTCTCCTCATAAGTCATGTGCTCCAGCCCCCTAATCATTTTTGTTGCCTCCGGTGGACTCTTTCCAATTTTTCCACATCCTTCTTGTAGTGTGGGGCCCCAAACTGGACACAGTACTCCAGATGAGGCCTCACCAATGTTGAATTGAGGGGAATGATCACGTCCCTTGATCTGCTGGCAATGCCCCTACTTATACAGCCCAAAATGCCGTTAGCCTTCTTGGCAACAAGGGCACACTATTGACTCATATCCAGCTTCTCGTTCACTGTAACCCCTGTGGAACAGAGCAAACAGCGGAGAGGCCAACAGAGAGAGTTTGACTGGGATCTGTCCGAGAGGAGGTACGCTAAGTGCTGCATAGCACGTCTGGCTTTTCTGATTGACTGAGCCTATCTCATGTGCTCAAGAGGCTCAGGAAGGCCAGCAGAAGCCATTTTGACTGGTGGGAAAATGTGATGTTTTTAAGCCAATCCAAAGAAAACCCTAGTGCGTTATTTTTCCTGTATATGAGATTTTAAAAACTTCCAGCAGAGCTGAGCAAATAATATGTAATGAATAATTTTTTCAACAAGTGTTCCTTCTTTTCCTGTTTGGAGAATGTCCACAAACAGCTCTCAGTTTTTAAAAAAATTATCTGTTCAAAATTGTTGGACTACATTTTCATGAATTTCCATTAGTTTATGCCTTGCTTTTTGAGCTGGGTTGCTCAGTTGTGATTGGGCTTCTAAATTTCTGTACCCTTCTGGGATGAGTATAACTCTAAATTTGGTTTCTGGTGGGAATAGTCACTCTAGCAAATTTAAAATTCAAAGCACAGAAGAAGGATGGTCTTGTGGATACTCAGGCACTGAACTGTACCTCAAGAGACTAAGGTTCTGTTCCCACTTCTACCCCACACTTCCTTGGGTAAGTCACATAATCTATCAGTTCTCTGATGGGAGAATGCTACTGCCCTGCCTCTTTAAGATGTTTCTAGAAATTATATCCTATGTGTAATCTGTTACACAAGCTCAAGGTAGATTGCCAACTCCTCTTTTTTCACCCTCCCCCTCATCTTAGGTGTAAGGCTTAAAAAAGCTGGGCCAAATTGGTACATACAGTGCATGACAAACCAGACTGTTCACATACCCTTTTCTTGCACACAAACTAGATTTTTCTGAATTCAAATGAAATTAACCCCCGCCCCCCCCAGAAAGGAGAAAGCTTCTGTCTGAAATTTCACCAACCCCATATTTCCATGAAAGGGGATTTCCACATTTTTTCATGCTGTCCTTTGAGAAAAAAACATCAACCAGCCTCCTGAAATTTCCCAGTGAAGTAAAATGTTGGAGATTCAGTAACCACCAGGGGGGAAAAAAACAGCAAATATTCTAATGAAAACTTTTCCACAGATCTAATAAAAAGAGCCTTTCCCAGTACTGTCATCATTGTACTGAATGAGCATACTAACAACATGGTGAGAGTATTTACATTCAACGTTGTCATTATCTGCTGTGCTTGAGGCAGATCTCAATATATTCCAATACAAAGAGTTTCTCTGGCAATATTGCCAAAATGACTGACTGTAGCAACATGCTGGAGATGTAGGCTAACATCGTTCAAAGCATCTCGGCAACATGAAGGAGCGGGAGAAGGACACTGCCCAACTCCCACAAAGGATAATTATCTTAAAACATCAGAGGGGTAGCCGTGATAGTCTGAATCTGTAAAAAGCAACAGAGAGTCCTGTGGCATCTGAAGAAATGAGGTTCTTACCCATGAAAGCTTATGCTCCCAATACTTCTGTTAGTCTTAAAGGTGCCACAGGACCCTCTAAAAAAGAACAGGAGTACTTGTGGCACCTTAGAGAGGACCCTCTGTTGCTTTTTATCTTAAAACATTAACTAATGAGCACGGATCTTTTAGCAGCAATGATTACAATGTACCAGGTACAAGAATGCCACTCTCTAATCCCTGAGCCAGCTTCTGACTGGCACATCACAGGAATTTTATCTTGGTGGTTGACTTCAGTGTCAGCCCAGGGCAGAATACGACTGAAAATGTGCACACATTATTTGTTTACTGCAAGCCACACATTTCAATTTATTTTTTATTTACCACTGCAGCATGGATTAATAGAGGGAAAAACCCTAAAGCCTGAAATCTTACAGACATAACCTTCAGGATGTTGCTTCAGCCAAGCATGTGGCTTAACAACCTTGTTAATGTTTGTCTACTACATTATATGTTGCATCAGTACCCAAATCTCTCATTTTCTTGGCACAAATTTTATATGAAAGAACGTAAGAATAACTTTCTGCTTTTTTTTTTTTAGAATCACTTCTGTCTCTGCACTGATTTAATTGCCTTAGCACATCACAAGTGACACCAGTAGGGCCACCACCTTTCCCGCAAAAAACATCCTCAGACAAATGCAGTAGTATGCTGCTTTTATTGATAAGGCAATCTGAACACAAAACCCAATGGTACTCTCTGGAGCATGCAAAATTTGGAACTGCAGGATCTGAAACTCAGCAGAAAGGCTAACGAAACAGCTGGACCATATAAAGGTAGTGGATGAATGTGCATTTTACTGGGCCAGTGCCAGCTGTGAACTTGGAAAACCAACTACTGAACATCACCACCACCACCAGAGGCCTGTTTTTCTATCCCCTTTTCTCTCTTACTCTCTGTACCAACTTGAAAGAGCCCAAGATGTATTGCAGAAATAACAAACAAAGGGGAGCTATAACAGGTGTTAGGCATGGAAGCACTGCTTTATTTAACCACCTGTATCTATCTAATTCTAACCAAAATATCTGTAAAGAAAGGGAGAGAATTTAATAGGTACGTGAAATGGGGCTGAGAACAGTGGCCCTAATTCAATCACCAAGCTTGTTAAAAGATGGCTAAATGCCAATGGATTATCTCCCCATACAGCAACTGTGGGAGTTACTTATATTCCATTATTGTGGCTGACGCTGGCTAACTAGCAAAGGCAACTTTAAACACCTGTGTATCAGATATCAACAGCCGTATATGTTTCTACCTCCAGCCCCCAAAATGTGCCAGTCAGAGTTGGTTGGGATGGGATTCCAATGGAAATGGAGAGCCTGATTCTGAACTCAGTGAGAATGGTAAACATCAAGGTTACTCCACTGAGGCCAACAGAACTTCTCCTGGCATGTCGCAATGTGACAATTAAATCAGGCCTTCACAATAAAATAGATCTTCCCTTCTTGCTGTATTCTTTACAGTGCTTCTGTATTGGATTCTGATGACAGGAAAAATTTAGTGCAGTTATTTTCATGCATACTCCTTGAATATCAAAGACATGATCCACCTACTTAGGATTTGATTATGGCTCACATTATCTGATTAACTACATTTGAATGTTTAAGCACATTTCAATTCAACCATGTTTCTGACCCTTTTGTGTTCATTTTAGAATAGAATAATGGAGATATCCTATCTCCTAGAATTGGAAGGGACCTTGAAAGGTCATTGAGTCCAGCCCCCTGCCTTCACCAACAGGACCAAGTATTGATTTTGCCCCAGATCCCTAAGTGGCCCCCTCAAGGATTGAACTTACAACCCTGGGTTTAGGAAGTCACTGCTCAAACCACTGAGCTATCCCTCCCCACCTCATTTTCCAACATCACTTGAGAAAACAAGCTTAACTAGTATGAACATTCAGAAAAAGCTACAATTTTAAGATCGTATGCTCAACTATCCACCAAAACCAAATTATGGATTATATAGGAGACTGTAAAATAGACAGTTCATGCTGTCTTGGTCAGCTTGACAAGTCAGCAAGTCAGTGAACAGAAATGATACTACACGACTTAAGTAAGTAAAAGCCAACCTAATGTGGATTGTGAATATACGTAATCAATGATCTAATGATAGAGAGTTATTTGCTGAAGAAATTTGTGAATAAAGACTCAACAGGAGAATTTTGCAGAGACACAGAGAGGACAACACATAAACAGAAAGAACGGGAAATATGCTGAATAATATTGTCAGGTGGTACTCCCTCTGCTCTGGAATGAAAGCTGTTTTACCTCAGTTTATGATTGTGAAACCAAACACAATGGTTGCCATTAAAAAGATAGCCTTTACGAATGCCAAATGCCCACCTAGCCCCATTCAACCGTTATCCCAGTTCACACACAGAGGATCTGCCCTCCGAGTCCATCTATTCAGTTATGCAAAATCAGGGGAAGATGAGGATGCCCAATAACTGGATGCAGACTGGACATTGAAAATTCAGACCGCAAGACACAGGCAATTAAAAATGGACATGCCTGCCCTGTGCCCAGTACACGTCCAGCAATAGTGTATAATGCCCAGTCTGCTAAATAACAAATGCTTAGAGCAGAAAATAGGCAGCATTCTGGCTTAGCGGATCTTTGCAGAACTTAAAAAAGAACCCATCTTTGTAAAGTGTGCTCTGGTTTTACAGTGTGTGGCCCGTAGCTTGTAGGACACTAGGTTAATCCACTGTGACACAGCAGGGGTTGTCAGAACTGATCCAGAGCAACAGCCTGCAGTGTGGGCCTGTTGTATTGTCTAATCCCTTCGGCTGGAGTGGGCTTTCTGCAAGCTGCAAGGGAAGATGAAAGTCTAAAAAAAAAAAAACCCTCCAACTGCTTCTGTTTAAATAATGCTTTTGATCTTAAACTGCTGCCGTTTAGTCAAAGCAGGGCGCAGAGAGAGGCTGGAACAGGCTGAAAGCGTGAAACTCTCATAGGAGAGAGATGGAAACAGGGGGAGTAAGAGAGAGAAAGGGAGCAGGGGGAGGCTGATCTAATGAGCACGTAAAAAGGAGTCTTCCAGTCAGCAGGCAGCCTGAAATGTGATCTCCAATCTATACAATGGCATTTTTATTTAACGGCCCTGGCAAACACTATAAAAAGGAGTGAAACGGCTTCAGAGGTAGCTCCTGAGAAGGGGGCACTGGAGAGGAATTAGCCTCCCTACTTTTTCTTTTGCACTCATTTGTTTGTATAGTTGCGGGATGAGAGACTGCTGAATTGAGCTGCATTAGCACTGTACCCTTATTTTGGGTGGTTAACACTCTGACTTTTACGTGGTGGGAGTTGCCCACTAGGGACCTGATCCAAAGTTGACTGAAGTCAATGGGAGTCTTTCCACTGACATCAATGGGTTTTGAATCTGGGCTTGACTACACCTACCATGTTAATGATACCAATATAGCTAGAACCAGAATAAGCACCTTTAGACAGGTATAGCAGGGTCCACCCCGGGAGGTTGTACAGCTTTAGCTATAGGGGTGTAGTTAAAGTGGTAAACATCCTCCCTCCCGCAAATGTGGATGCAATTATGAGAATATATTGATATAGTTTATTCCCATATGGTAAGGAGAAAAAGCTATACCAGTATATGGCACCTTAATTACAGTCTGGTATATTACAATTGCATCCATGCTAGGGCTTGTACGAGCATAATTATATCTGTGTAAGAAAAAAGGTCACACTCCTACCAGTACAATTTTCAAGTGTAAAAACCAAATGAGTAGACAGCACTTGTCAACTACTGCAATCTAAAGAGAAGAAAAAAATTCTCCCAGAACTAAAGCTACCACGAAGAACAGCATGCATAGAGTTAGACACTTCAAATGGGGATTTTCATTCATTAAAACAATCTACTGCAGCTGAGAGCTTAGCACAGAACTGCAAGGCAGCAAGAGGATCGAATTATCACAATAAAGCTTTAGCAGTTTACCCCATAACTTCACACATGAAAATGTGAGATCTCCTTCTTAATGATAGCCTGGCATACTGTAACCAGGAGACTTCCCATATTTGCTTGGGAGATTAACCCTATTAATGGGGGGAGGTGGGGGGTAGAGGACTAGATGGCTCAGTGGATTGCATAGTGAGATATTACTCACCTCTCTCACTTCTAGGTTATGTGCTGCAGTGCAGCCAATGGTGATGAAAATATGTTACTATTGGTATGTGAAACAATAATACCTAGCTCTCATCATATAGCACTTCTCATCAGTAGAAATCAAAGTACCTCACACTCTTCGACTCACAACACCCCTGTGAAGCAGGAAAGTGCTATGATCCCCATTTTACAGATGGGAACTGAGGCCCAGAGAGACTAAGTGACTTGCCCAAGGTTACACAGAAAGTCTGTGGTGGAGCAGGGAATTGAAGCTGGGTCTCCCTAGGCCTAGACCTGTGCCCCAATCACTGGACTATCCACAGTGCTGGTTTTAACGAGCTGGTGTCCAACATCAAACACCCACCACTCATTATTACTTTAGACAGTCTCAACATCAAGGCCAAAAACATGAATGGGCATATAGACTATCACTATAGCACCCATTTGCTCCTCGAGGCAGTCCCTGCAGGCCTGGCTATTAAGGTGCACTAGCAGGTGGATGGAGGGACTTTTGCACTGCTTTCCCCCCCATATGGTACTTGTTCCTGGGATAAGATGACACTACTGTCTATCTGTCAGCTTTGAAAGGCACCAAATTCACTTAACTATCCTGAAAGCATGTGTCTCTACTGTCTGGCTAGACTTCCAGCATTTAGTTCAGCTGTAACTGTTCTTGCTAAATCAGGTTATATCTCCATTTACAGCAGTGCTCCTGCTGCTACACAAGTCCAGGGCTTTATAAATTCTTCACACTGATTTGGCAGCCCACAGTCACAACCTGTTGTTGGTTTTGCTCCTTGGGCTATGAATTTTGTTATACCTAGTTTAAGCAAAATCAGAAACATTTACATGCAGGCCTTAAAACAAACAAACAAACAAACAAACAAACAAACAAACAAACAAACAAACAAACAAACAAACCCCAGTAACACTATATTGACTATATTGTAACACTCAGTTGCACTTCGTATGGCCTAGGGGTAATATGTATTTACATTTCAGTGTTCTCCATATGGCAATGTGCAATAGGGACAGAACTTCAAGTTGCACTCACAAAATTCCTGTTATAAATGTTAAAGGACCATATCCTCACATTGCTCTTTTGCGAGGCGCTCATACTTATATCAGTGGGATTTCTATATATGGCTAGAGAACGGTATGTGATAAAGAAAGGCTCGTATCAAGACTCCTACAATGCTCACACTGTTTAGTTCAGGTCCACCACCATATCAGGCAAGTCGCTTAGTAACTTTTCTCCTCTTTAACTTTTAAAATATAATCCAATAACTACGAATAGGAAAAACTTACCCTTAAACTTGCTGTGTAACATATGTTGTGTGTAATTGTTTAGGGTAAAGATATTATGGATTAACCCCCCACCCGCCCCACGCACACCCCAGCAACAATTCTGACAATCCCATTTTCACCAGTTCAAGACATCTGTGACTTAATGACAATTCTCTTGGCTCTACTGGGAGACACTCAGGGGTTCAAAGTTAGCCTTGTTCCCACCTTTGAATTTTTCTTCAGGTTTTTATATATAGTTACTACAAGATTAAAGGGCAAAAACTTGGCCCCACTTTAGTCAATGGGAGTTTTGCCATTAACTTCAGTGAGGACAGGACTGCACGCTAAGAATTATGCCACGAGTAACTTTTCAACCTGTTACTCTTTGATGTGCAAAGTATAAATACAGACATATCCATTAAGAGGTGAAAAAACTCATATGCACATTGCAAATGGTGTGAAGCTACATGCTTCATACTAAGCTCAACATGCTAACAGAAGCTGTGTTATCTGATTATAAAGTAATTTAGGTTTGTGCATGAAGCTTTATCATGTGTTTGTTGATACAGCCATCTTCATATATGTTTTTTTTAAAGGTGCAAAATAATTTTAAAGCTACTATGAATGACTGATTATCCCAAAGCCACATGCTTTGCCTGAACACCACAGGTGTGCACCATACAAGCAGTTAAAATGCAATGAGAGATGAGGGTGTGACCAGAGTTTAGAATGTGTAATATATTTGTCACAAGGGGAACTTGTGCATCTGTTGCATATTGTGGGACTGTACTTGTAGATTTAAAAATATTTTAACAGATGGACATCTTTCCCCTTTAAAGACCAAAAAAGGGCAAATTAAAGGGTCAAGGGTCTAATAGGGTCAATGGGTTGACAAGGGTGAGTTGGCTGAAATGTTTGCAGCAAATCACATGAAATCCAGCTGGTTTCAGGTTTCCTTAAACTCAGACCACATTCATGGAAAGATTTGCTACGAGATGCATATCTTTCAACTGTACCCTACCCTAGTCACAACCAAACCTGAGGACAGACTATGAGTGTGTCTCAAAATCATGATCATTTCATGACTTCAGCATGAAATCAGACCAAAAAAACCCCTAAACTATTCCGAGTGAGTTTTGGATTCACTGGAATTTGAAACTCAAAACGAAATATATGGGGTAAAAAACACAGACAGATCAAAACCATAGAACATGGTTTCACAAGTCCCTGTGAAGTGAAACTGACAAATTTCACACAGCTTTCCTCACAAGCAGAAGTGGTGGCACTGAAGATGGTATGAAGGATGAACTGGAAGCATTGCTGTAAGGTTAGCAACTGCATGTTCTCTACTTGCTCAGACTTACGATCAAATCTACTAATGCCATTTTAGGATATTTCAAATGTCTAAATCCAGTTTCGTGGTGAATTCTATATTTTACACTAATAAATATCTTGTACTTAAACCTGTAATTTATCCTGCTGGGACCAATGTGGAAGAAAAGTCATTTATTTTGAAGACTTTATATCTGAATAAACTTTTAGATTTTCAAACTGCAATACACAGAGTTGTATAAAATCTGAAGGCTTCAGCGAAGAGGTTGTGTCGTATGTCACTAGCTCCGATTGCACTTTGAAATGCTAGAGAATATTTTGTTAACATTAGGAGCCTTATGCTGGCACATTAATTACACCAGTAATTCCATGCAGATTAATTGATACCAAAATCCTACTTTGAGGCCTGCAACCTCACAGCGAATACTGAGGGATTTGGTAGGACTTAAATTTAAAGTGCAGTTACGCTCAGTGATGTGTATACTGTACCTTTTTATTCAACACTGATTTGCTTTCCCATTAAGTCAGAGTTGCTTGCTTTACCAACTAGACTAGCTTCTCACTCTGGTGTTAGAGCTGCAGGGCCAACATAACTATGCGTGGGTGAGTCAGGTTCTATTCTAGTTCATCTGGATTGTTAACTCACTTCTGAGTGCAGAATCTTTGTTGCTTTTCATTGAAACAGGAGCCAGAAAAAACTCAGCTTGACTTTGTTGTGTTTTCAGGGCAGGCAAGTTGTTTTTGCAGGGCTGACCATTAGAAATATCCCCTTCTATTATTATAAACTGAGCAAATTTGATCTGAAAAAATATTGAGAGATAGATGTGGATGACATGATGCCGTTTTTACAGTTATTTTTCAAATTATAACCATGGTCCACCCTCTGTGAAGAAAAAGGATTTCTATTCCCTCAGTAGATGTACTCCAATGCTGTATCCTTATATTTAAAGTGAGCATTCAAAAGGCCTGATTCCTCTTCCCTGGCTAAGGTGTCTTTATGCCACCAGAGCGGTGCAGAGGGGCCTTAAACTGATTGCCCCAGCATGGGAAATTTCAGCCCCTCCAAAACCCCTGAACATCCAGAGGCTGCATAAGCACCAGCTGTGGAGTATGGGCATGATGGGGGCCAGATGATGATGAGTTCCCTGATCCCCAGCTGGTAATATGGTTCCATAATATTTTATAGTGGAGGTTTCAAAGACAAGGCTAGAAGCAGAGAATATAGCTTCACTGATTCCTCAATAGTGGTTCCACTTAAGTTTTAACAGCAATTATGTCCATTTATACATGAATCAATAGTAATTTTTTCTCCCACGTTTAGTTGTAGATTCCCCCTTCAAAGATAAGATAAAGAGAATGCCTACTTCTGCTTCACAATAAAATACCTAATTTACCTTTCACCACCATGAACTTGCCAACATCATAGGACTATAAATGTCATTTAAAAATAAGCATATTGTTCTTATTATGGTCAATTAATACTGAAACTTTGCTGTGTAGAACCAATATAGGACTACACATTGGCCACAGAGCCAGCACTAGGCATAAGCAGACTAAACAATTGCTTAGGGTCCTGAGCGGCTGAAGGGGGCCCCTATTTGCTTTTTTTAGTATGTGTTGTAGGGGAAGGAAGCCAAAAATATTCCTGCTTAAGGCCCCCAATGAGCTAGCATCACCTCTGATTGGCAATGAAACTGTACGATGCTCCTCCAGGTTTTAAATCTGTCAAAATAATGCAACTTCCCTTGCATTAATGTTGTATGTATTTGTAATATATATATCAGATAGCTTTACTTCCCACTGGCCAAGTACCTCAGAGCTACAGTCTGGTTCTCTGGTTGAAATGTAACCCAGAGGCACTGTTGGTGACAGGATAAAGAGTGAGACAATCTTGGGTATCTGTAAATCAGTCATATCCACTGGCTTGTGAATCCTGGCTAACCCTGCCACCACCGCACATCACTTCTTTTAATGCTTGCTTAGACACTGAATTTAGTGTCCAGGCCCAGTATATGATCTTTCAGTCTTACTAAACCAGAGAATTAATCTTTTCTTTAAGATACTTTACCTGTTTCTTCACAGTGATTCCTGTGTTCTGGTTTCTCAATGTTATCCAAATCTTTTAAATAAACACACACACAGTCACTCACTTGTGTGTGTAGATAGATAGATAGATAGATAGATAGATAAAATGAGTCTAACACAGAGGGGAGGCTGTGTAAATCAGACATTGTGTAAGCCTTTTCTTTTAGTACACCACAGTTTTTATGAGATTCTTTAGCTCAACTTCCTTTTCACAAGATAGACTACTAACTCTATAGTACTCACACTCGTTAACTTTTTGTTATAGTTATGAAAGTCTTCAAAGAACAGGAACTGTCTTTACCTCTCATCACCACTCAGTGGCAATGTGTTTTTTTTCTATTTTGAAAATATACAGTTGTTTTAATCACCCTTAAAAAAAGTCACTGACCTGGGCAAGAGGAGGAATAGAGTTTTCCAAATTAGTATTAATTTAAAGTCAGATGCTGTATATCTCTCAGAGGAAAAAATGCCTTTTCTACAGAGATATTCCCAATATTTACAATATATGAATCCTCTGAATAATGTACTGGGTTCTAGTGGGCTGACATCATCAACTGTCTTCATTTATTTCTTTCCCTTCTGAAAATTCTCTAAGGATCAACACCCCCACAGATGAGCCATGCAGTGATCAGCATTTGGGAGGGGAGCAGAGTTTGGCATGGGAAACACATCTAAACACTAAAGGGGCCCAAATATCAGCAGATTGTCTCAGAAGTCCATAAACTACTTTGTGGGTTGGATGTTATGCCATCCACCATCAGAGTTCTTTCTTCCTTTCTTTCTTGCATGGCCATGCTTACAGGTAATGTTTGTAACAGTATTGGATGCTTCATACTGGAAATCAACTTTGCATGTGGATATTCTCACAAATGTGCAATCCCCAAATGTATACATGCACCAAAACTATGTTAGAACTAAAAGTCTGATCATGGAAACACCACTAAGGATGGTGATTATTACCATGAATAGTACCCTTGACTGCAGTCAATGAGTGTGTTTATTTACACTGCTAAGTATAAGTCGTGCCACATATATCATTCAACATCTAGATTCAAAGAGGGATATCAAGAAAGCTATTCAGATAACCTGCCTTTATGGTAGCTGTTGGAGGACATATTATACCACCATTAGTCCAAAATATTTTAGAGACAAATATTCATATGAAAGGAAGTCTCATACTCTCTAACAAGAGAAGCTATTGAGTGAGTCATAACCAGGAGATACGCATAATCTAGACTCAGATAATAGAGAATTTCTGATTAGACAGACTCTTTTGACCCAAGGAGAACTACTGATTTCCTGGATCCAACTGCAGGACAAGTCAGAGCCATGGACTTTAATGAGCAAAGATAAGCACATGCGTAAGTGTTTTCAAGATCTGGGCCTTAACTGCAAACTATTTAGAGCAAGGTCAGTAAGATTTTTGTACATTACTCAGAATAAAAGGGCCCCAATCTGGACACTACCATAATATAAATTATAAGTAATAAGACAGCAGCGAGTCTTGTACTTTTCTAAGAGAATTGCACCTACCCACAAGCTTTAAGTGCCTTAATTAAAAAACAAAGAGACAAAATCCAGAAGCAACCTCTTCCATATATGGAAATAAAGAGCCAGACTTCACAACAAAGGGAAGATGAGGAGATATAACCTACGCTTCCAAAATATTCCATGCTACATGCATCTCCCTAAAAACCCCTACAACAAGACTTGCGATTCTCTTTTTCATAACAGGCAAAATTATTAGGCCGCATTAGGGAATAGTAACTTTTTTTTATTCCAAGAATGCAAGGAAACAGCTTTCAAATCCCTATTTCTTATTTTATTTAACCACAAGAAATTCCGAGGGAATTCGTTTTCACGTTCTCCCTGCTCCAAAAATATCATTGCTGCAACCTCATTGATACAACCTGCATGGGATGTTTCTAGCAGAGAGAAAACCTTTACAATAATACGGGGTTACACAGGAAGAACAGATCAGACACAGACTACAACATAAGAGCCTTGATGATATAATCCCATATTCAACAGAAAGATGGGTTGACTGCTTTCTGCTGGCTGCAGTTTAACAAGACCCTTAGGAGTACTCTTCCCTTATACTCCTGCCATCCACCCCAAACTTGCATTGAAATCATACAACTAGGAATAAGGCACTCATTAGAAGTAGTCCTGACAAACATTTTAATGTGTTCAGCATGCATGATGCTCCAGCAGAAGTTTCAATACAATCTTCATTTCTTTACCTAGTGGCACAAGGGAGGACCTGGTGTGGTGCGATAGAAAAAGGGCCATATCCTTTGTGGTGTACCACATTAAATTAATATGTCAGGCTTTCTAAGTCTGTCACTGTTCACAGACGGTGAAACAATTGTTTTGCTTCCCCACTCCCCTCTTTTTTTCCCAATTTTCACACAGTATCACGCTAAAAAAGAGTTATGGATTTCCTTCTGAGAGGACTGCATGGACTGATAAAGTAAATTCATGGCAGAAAACAACTTGTTATTTTCCCTTTTACCTCATAATTTCACTTAAGAGAGAAAGTGCAATAAATTTTGGCGGGAAAAAAAATACCATTTTGGACATTTTTAATGACTAGTCTGTGTAAACACTATTGAGAAATATGGGTGAGAACAATTCGTCCAGAGGAATGATTATTTTTCTTGCCCCGAGGCCCTAAACAGCACTTTTGTTAAGTATTTTAAATTGTCTGAAGTTCATTTAAGAAGAGGAAGAAGCAAAAAAAGCATATTTGGAAAACTCTCATAGGCTTTCATGTTTAAATGCTTTATTCTTTGGTGATTATGAAACATTCACTTTCTAACTCAACTGAAGAACTGTTGCCCAAACTTTCCTAACGTACAGTTAGCGGGCCATTTTGATCTCACTTACTCAGAATAGCCGAGATCAGAATCTGATCCAAGATATCCATGTAACATCTAGAACAATGGGGTCCTGGTCCCAGACTGGGGCCCCTAGGGGCTATGATAAGATAAATAATAATAATACAGTTGGACACTCTTGCCATGCACACAATTTGTTGGAGCTAAATTCTCTGCTTGTGTAAACTCGCACTGTTCTACTGCCTGTAATGGAGCTTCAGCAATTCATGCCCGCAGAGAATTTGGCCCTTGGTCTTTAGTGTTTTACTAGCTTCCCTGACACTACTTAAATATGGTGCCTCGGTACAGCTCCTGTTATCTCCAGAACTCTGCTACAAGCTGGCTGGGAATTAGTACTTCAAGCATTGCCCCACAGGGTTCACTCTTTATTACCTTATCAAATGAACAAAATTTCCTTAATAAGTCTTCCTGAACTGCAGATAAAATAGCAAACAAACATTCGGGCGAGTTAAAAAAAAAGCTGACTAAATGCAGGAAGATCCTTCTTGTTATTCTACCAATATTGCTTCCTTTGCTTATTAGTAGCCCAAAGGAAATGCTAGTTCAGAGGGAGCCAGGGGAGCAGTTAGCAGCTTCTTGCTAGAGCTCCAGTATCTCTGCTCCACAGGCTAGAAGATGCTGTAAGAATGTGTGACTCATACAGCTCATCATGATTGAAAACTCCTCTGATGCCAGTAGAAATGTACTTAAAACCTTTCATTTGCAGGGTAAAAAAAGAGTGGCGATGACATTCTTTTTCTGTGCATTCACCCTGTTTTCAAATCAAAGGGGCCCCAAGCTGCAGCAACAACAGGGTGCTTGCAATGTAGCTGGTTGTGACAAGGCAGCTGACAAGCCTTCCGCATTCCACAGCTTGATTATTAATATGAATAACTAATGACTCACGCTGACACTACTGAGGCCGGGAAACTTTCTGTAACTGAAGAGTTATAAAATGTTATTCTCCCACAGCACCACCGCCAAATCGATGAGTGATCTCTGTATGGTTTTGCATTCATTTCAAACTGAATATGCATGTCCCTGCACACATGGCTTGAAACAGTCAGAAGATTGGTGTTTAGGGGAAAGAGTTCAGTTGTATCAGGCTATTTAGGGGGCTAGCTGCAAGAATGCAGAGACATTTCTCACACTAGTCCACTTGCTTACTAATATGAATAACTAATGATTAAAGCATCTGATCTACCGAGGGCTGTGAGATTATTAGACCAGGCTTGTGAAACTCCTTTGTCACTGTCTGGAAAAGCCAGACTTCTCTGGATGTTGCAGTTTAATTTTTTTCCCCTCCTCAGAGGATGTGGTATGGCTTCAGCCAATAATTTAGAATCAGCAGAGAGTGACACGGCATCAAAAGCAACACTAAATGTACTGATCCTCTTCTTCGCCTGGGCTATGTGAGTTGCAACTACCTTTAAGCAAGTTTCTGAGCTTTTCTTACTTGTTTCCAGTGAGCGTGTTTCTTCCTTTACCCAGACTGGCAAAGTAGCAAAAGTGAGACAGCATCACGCTCTGCTGGCTGTACGTATGAGCTTGCTCTTCATTCAGTACTGTGCTTGTTTTAGTCTGTGATATGTGTAGCATACCGTTGGCTGTTATTTTTAATGACCGTAGCTCAAAAGCAATGATTCTGCCAAAGGAACCAAACAGGTTGATGCTACTGCTATTGTAGTGTGTGTAACTCACAGGAATAGTATAACATGCTTGGATTTACAAAAGGAAAATTTGTGAGGATGCCATGACTGTTTGAACAGCTTAAGTGAATTATAATAATATCGCTAAGGAACTGACAAATAATGAGCTAATAAACCAATAACCTCAGACATTAGCTTTAGTAAGAATTTTTCAAAGAAAACAGAAGTGGAAAACTATATATTGTAAGCATTTCCTGAAATGTGCAACAAACATGCATTTTCTTAAACATGGGACAGTCCAAAGTATATTTAACAGCACTGAATAGCACTTACCTCTCATGAAGCACTGCTGGTAAGAAGGAAATGACTCAAATACGCTGTTTGAAGCCATAGTTTCCTCTTTAAAACTTACTCTCTCTTTAAAGTGGGGGAATATATGATTTCTTTCACCTTGGGAAGTGAAAAAGTAAGAATGGTCACTGTTATAACCCTCCTTCTGGCCATTGCTTTCTATTTTATCTTAGTGCCTTTGAAGCAACATAAGTCAGATAATAAGATTCTTTTTCTAAAACAAACACTGAAATTGTTAAAAAAAAAATAGCGGATCAGTTGTGGTTTGATGATGCTTACCACTCTACGAAACTCTGTGGTTTGCAGTCAAAACGATTTGCCCTGTCTGCTGACCAATATCCCGGACCCGCTCTTGTGTGACTGCCTCTGTACCCAACTTGTGGTTCTGTGGTTGTTTATGAGGCCCAAAGAAGTGTTTCACACAACCAAAATTACAAATTTAACTGTTCCCCTTTCCACAACCTGTCTCAATTGGTCTGTGCCGATCACATGATTTGAGTGATGTCGACTTAAAAAAAAAACCAAAACTTTCTAAGCAATGCCCTACCCACTCCACCTGCCCTCCCCTAGGCTGAGAAAAGAAACAGAGTAGATTTTGCAGAGGGAGGGGGAAAAAAGTGACTCACAGCCCCTCATTCTGTAAATGGTCTTGCTGATTTAGTACAACTCTGCTTGTTTTGTTGTTTGTGGTTTTTGGAACTACCGATTATTTTGATAGAGATTTCATTGCTGCTTATTCAATAGTAATTCAAACCCTGGTATTAGTCGGCTGCTAAAGGAGGATGCATATGTCATCATTTAAAACCTTAGGAATCAGCTGTAGGAAAAATCCACTAGCTGATGAAGAAGAATATAAATGGATACAAATCTGCAGTGTAGAAATTAAAAGAAGAAATTATGAATTTCAGCCTATAGAGTCTGTAAGAAAGGACTTGAAGGAAGTCAGTCTGTATAAGCTGGCAACAAAGACTGGTATCATTGTAAGTTACTGACAAAGGGCCAAATCCTGTAGTCCTTTCCCAGGCAAAGCTCCCATTGACTTCAGAAGGAGTTCCACCTGAGTGAAAACTGAGTAAAGACTCATCAGTTTTTAGGATATAGTGAATAAGAGATTGATCAAAGAACACAATATTCTAAATTTCTGTCTAAAACAGTGGAGCTCCTTTAGAAACAGAGTAGCCCAGCCCATGCTGGTCTGACTCTGATGAGAGCACTATAGAGGGAAAAAAAAGCTACTTATTTCAGAACAATGAAGTGACTGTTATGCCAGCTATTGTCTCCTTTCTCCCCTCTTCTGAATACTGGACAACTACCTTTTTGCACTTCAATGCAAATCAATATGATACCTCACACCTGTACAGAAGCCTGGAGCTCAACAGTTTTTTTAAGCTATTAAACACTTGCCAAGGAACCAGTAACAATAGAGGAAATGAACCAATTAACACAGCATATCAGAAAGAGTATTGTCTTGCACATGCAATGTGACAAATGCAGTTAAAAGTGTAGCCTGAAGAAAAAGTAGTACACATTGGCTATGTTGCTATTATTTGTATTGCAGTAGTTACAGGAGGCCCCTATTTGGATCACGGCCCATTGAACTGGGTGCTGCACAAACACAAAGGAGCACAAAGTCCCTCCCCTGAAGAGTTGACAATCTAAGTCCACAGTACTGCAATTGGACTCATGCACCCAGACCCTAAAACCACAGAGCCCCTCTGACATCCACGGGCCGCACACAGGAATAAGGATTTCCCCACCTGAATCATATCTCCATTACATAATAACAAACCCATACTTTCAATACTTGTGGATTTTTCCCTACACTAATTTTGTTGTGGGAAAATAAAATCTCTTCCCCTCCTTGACTTTGTCCTTTCCATTTGGCTAACGTTGACTTATCTCTTGTGTTTCTAAAACAGCTGCAATTTACATAGTGCTGTCGGCTTATTTCCTTGCTTGGTGCTTGAGTGTGACTGATGATACAAGTCTCAACACAGAGCTGGGAACAGCATCAGGTTGGTAATTGCTATGTCTGAACCAGCAGAGGGAGCTCAGAAGGGTCCTACAAAAACATTGGGATTGGGATGGGGACGCTAGGTATTTCCCCCCTCTATAATCCATTAAACAAAAAGGTTGGCCAAATATTTAGAGTCTAAATTACTTGATAATAGAGCTAGATGAATAATGCAAAAATACTTCCTCCAATATTTGTTCTAATTTTCAGTGGTGCTGGAACAATTTTTATAGTGGGGGTGCTGAAAGCCATTGAATCAAACTGTACGGTAAACCCTGTCTATGATGGAAACCATGTTAAGCCAGAGGGTGCTGCTGTACTCCCAGCACCCCGACTTCCAGCATCTATCCTAATTTTTTCAAACAAATTCACTTTCATATTTCCAATATTTCCTCCTTTTATGTGTTCCCTTGCCGTGAACATTCATGCAAATGGGTTTTACTCTGTGAATGCCCATTGGAAAATGAGGTTTACGCTTACCCATCTGAACACATGAAAAGCAAATTCTAAATTCACTTTCTACAAGCCTTTTCTCCAGAAACCTGGTTGTGAGAATTAAGCTCAGCTAATTAGACAACAGAAACAGTATCATGTGGCTTATTCAGCCAATCATACACAGCAACACACCTCACAATTTGGCCAAACAAGTCACAAAAATATGTTTTAAATTCTTATTTTGATAAGGAACACAAGAAAGCCACAGTCTGTTCACAGGCATGCAAAGGACATGCAAGATTTAAGGCAAAATTGGTTGAACAAGTTATTTGTTATGACTTATTAGCTCAGTTCTATTTGATAAAGTCATTTCAAAATAGGATGTGCATTTCTTTTAGGAAGTTCTTACTGAGAGGATACATGCTTTTCTAGTGAAATCAATGCATGGAAATTCTGAAGGGCTGTGAAGGGCAGTGCTTGGACCAACTTACTTTTACAGAAAGTGGAAAAAAATCTGTTTTGTCTACTTTGCCTGGCTCTTGCTTCTATCCCATTGTCTAGATCACTAAGTAAGAGAAGCTTTCACAAGGAGCCCTAGTAACTCAATGCAGCAATGATTCTAGTCTTAAGGTATACAAACCACTGTTAGAATCATAGACTATCAGGGTTGGAAGGGACCTGTCTAGTCCAACCCCCTGCTTAAAGCAGTACCAATCCCCAGACAGATTTTTACCCCAGTTCCCTAAATGGCCCCTCTCAAGGACTGAACTCACAACTGTAGGTTTAGCAGCCAATGCTCAAACCACTGAGCTATCCCTCCCCTGCATAACTAAACTAAAGCCACTTTTTATTTCCCTTGTTCTAATAATCACAGGGATGGGAAAGCTCTCAGACACCCAGGCAGCTAGATACTCAGACAGCCGTAGCATATGCTATAATGGTCAGCAGGGCTATGGGCATAGCACTAGGGACAAAGTGCCACTGCATGCTGAATGTTAGCTATGTTAATGCCTTCACCTCAGTCATTTGCCACGCCAGCCGTGGCATAACTATGCTATGTGAGAAGCAACGACTGGGCTGGTTTTAACACCTCAGAATTACTGCAGATGATGCAAGAGAAAAAACGGAGTGTTTCAACATGTATCCTGCCACTGCAGTTTCTACTCTGCTACAAAACACAGCATCTGAAAATGCTTTGCTAACATCCATACATTTTGAACTTTAGGGAAAGGGATCATAGAACAGCACACTGGAACCCAGATTTGAGTCGTTTCAGAGTAGCAGCCGTGTTAGTCTGTATCCGCAAAAAGAACAGGAGTACTTGTGGCACCTTAGAGACTAACAAATTTATTAGAGCATAAGCTTTCGTGGGCTACAGCCCACTTCTTCGGCTGCATATTTGAGTGTTGTTTTTCAGGTCCATTCTAAACTTAAGTTGAAGAATTAACTACTATATTCCTAGGCCTTTGATATGCCAGTTAAGGAAGCTCTCCATTAATACTAACAAAGATGGGTTACACCTGGCAATTCTTATCAGAAATACTGAATGTGTTGAGGTATGATTTTGTAGTGGCGTTAGGTAAAACGTAATGGAAATGCTATAGTTATAGTTATATATGTCATTATTTATTGCCAGGTTATCTGGCAATGTACAAAAGAAAGGAAGATGCTGAAGAATTTCTCACAATGACAATCCCTGCCCCAAGGAGTTTATGAAAATACTACTATGGGCACTGCATTCTAATTAAAATTGGTCTCTGCTAGATTTTTTTAAATCTGGACTCTGGCTCTTCTAAATAAAGTTCCACATAATAATCACATGACTATTATCTGGAGTCCTTTGCTTTCTAATAACAGCTTTTAACATTTAGGTAATATCATACTTAATTCTGGAAACTGACACATCATGAAGCAAATTGTCAAGTGGCCACATGACACTATGAAAGAGCAAATTAATGTGCCAGTAGTCATTTGTTTAATTTGGTATATGGTGTATTGGGCAGGGGTCAAAGGTCTAGTGATGTTAAAGAATTTATTTCCCATAGTTGACTGAGGAACATGACCCCATTAGCTAGCCATTAGCTGGAACATGACTTCAAGTAAATAGGTCTCGACATTGTACAAGTCTGAATACTGTGAAATCTGACTCTAGGTTAAAGGTGAACATGTCCACTTCAAACTCCAGTAGTGTTTCCAAATTTTGAAAAAGTAAAGAAGTCACAGGGTGAAACTAACAGTTCAAAGCAACAGAGAGTCCTGTGGCACCTTTAAGACTAATAGATGTATTGGAGCATAAGCTTTCGTGGGTGAATGCCCACTTTGTCGGATCCATCCGACGAAGTGGGCATTCACCCACGAAAGCTTATGCTCCAATACATCTGTTAGTCTTAAAGGTGCCACAGGACTCTCTGTTGCTTTTTACAGATCCAGACTAACACAGCTACCCCTCTGATACTAACAGTTGAGATTTTTAAGGGCAAATCCTATTTGCTTTGAGAATTTCATTCAATGGCGAAATTAGGAACATGACCTCATTAGACAAATTATGTGAATATGTGAAAATGCCCACATCAACAGTATTTTTCTCTTAGGGTACATATACACAAGGAAAAAAAAAACCCTGTCCTGGGTCAGCTAACTCAGGCTTGTGGGGCCCGAACATCTACACAGCAATTTTCAGCCTGGAGCCAGAGCCCTGAAAGATGACCTGAGCCAGCTGTGGGTTTTTTATCCCCGTGTAGACGCAGCCTTAGAGTGCCCAATCTCTATGTTGAAACTATTTGTTTCCTTGAAGAGCATCGTAACCAATGGCAAATCATCACCCAGCTGCAGAAAGCCACAGGCTGCTGAGATACCCAAGGCAGAATGATTTGGGGATTACACTGGCCTGTCTCAGGAGGAGTCTTAAGGTCAGGTTTCCAGTTTGAGGTTTGACACAACAATGTAGGGAGGCCCACATTTTTTCCATCTGCCCTACAAGTGACCAGTTGTACATAAACAAAAGGGTTTCTTTTCTCCAGTGACACCAGGCTCTCAGTTTTCACCCTCCTTTCAATTTAGAATCACTTTAATCCCTTGAGGTCTTCCAGACACACAACATACATCTAATGCAGTAGCACTTATTGGGCCCTTGGGTATAGTCTGCGTATTAGACACATCCTGTTGCTACAGTGAAAAGCAAGGGCCCATGCTCTCAGATGTGTGATACTTGGTGTGCTAACTAGTCATGGGCAACCCTCAGTAAGGTTTGGCTCAACACAGAGAAGTATATATAAGTAGGGAAAGGCTTCAGACCAAGCCACATGAATAACCACCTCAAAAAGGTCATCAGAAAAGGAAACTACACCGTGGAGGTTAGAAAACATAGGACTAAAGTGAGAACTGCTAAAAGTCAAGCTGAATTAGCTCTTGCAAAGGAAATTAAAATAAATAGGAGGGTTTTTTAAAGTTATATAAATAAAAAGAGAATAAGGAAGGGTAAGGTTGGGCTGGTATGTGGCATGGATGAGTTTAAAGGTAATCCAGGTATGGCCCAAAACTAAATAAATATTGTGCCTCGGTTTTCAATAAGGTTGATCAATATGGACCATGTGCATGAAGGCAGTATGGTTGATAGAAATGCGTGTCTAGAAATGGAAGTTGCCACATCTGAGGTAGAAGAAAATCTTAAAGAGTTTAATGCTCTCAGTTTGGAGGGACCAGATCATTTCCATCCCAGAAAACTGAAAGAAGTAGCACATGAGATTGCTAATCCAGTAGCAAGGATTTTTTAAATAATCTACCTATTTGGGGGTAGTACCATATGACTGGAGAATAACTAACATTGGACCCATGTTTAAAAAAGGGTGGAAAAGTGATCCAGGCAATTACAGACTTGTTAGTCTGACCTCAGCATTTTGCAAGGCTTTAGACCACATTGTGAAGGAAAGAACAATTAAATCCATAGAGGTAAATGGTAAAGGGGATGTAATGTGCCATGGGCTTACCAAAAGTAGATCATGCCAAACTAACTTAATTTCCTTCTTTAAGAAAATAACTGATTTTTTAGATAAGAGAAATGCAGTAGATCTAATAGATGTGGATTTCAGTAAAGCATATGACACATGGGAAATTAGTAGTTACACTAGAGAAGATGGGGATCAGTACAAAAATTGTAAGATGGAGAAGGAACTGGTTAACGGGAGGGGGAAGGCAATGAGTTGTGCTGAAAGATGAATTATCGGACTGGAGAGAGGTTACCCATGGAGTTCCTCAAGGACTGTCTTGGGACTAATTTTATTCAATATTTTTATTAATAACCTTGGCACAAAAAGCAGGAGTGGGCTAGTGAAATGTGCTGATGATACAAAGTTGGGAGGCATTGTCAGTGCAGAGGAGGATCGGAATATTACACAGGAAGACCTTGAAGACTGGGGTGTGATAGAAATGGGATGAAATTCAATAGTACAAAGTGCAAAGTCATCCATTTAGGGTCTAATCATAAGAATTTCTGCTACAAGCTGGGTGCTCATCAGTTGGAAGTGACAGAGGAGGAGAGAAACCTGGGTGTGTGGGTCCATTATAGGATGATTATGAGCCACCAGTGTGATGTGTCTGTAAAAAAGGCAAATGTGATTTTAGGATGTATCAGGCGAGGCATTTCCAGTAGAGATAGAGAAGTATCAATGTAATTGTACAAGACATTAGTAAGACCCTATTTGGAATACTGTGTACAACTCTGATCACCCAGATTGAAGAAAGATTAATGTAAACTGGAGCAAGTACAGAGAAGAGCATGTTCAGGGGAATGGAGGGCCTATCCTATGAGAGGAGACTGGAAGAGCTTGGCTTGTTTAGTCTAGCAAAAAGAAGGCTGGGATGGGATGGGATGTGATAGCTGTCTATAAATACATCAGGAGGGTAAATAACAGAGAGAGTGAAGTGCTACTTAAGCTAATGGACGGTGTCAGCACCAAGAACAAGTGGATATAAACTGGCCATGAACAAACTCAGGCTGGAAATTGGAAGGTTTTTAACTATAAGAGGGGTGAGGTTCTGGAACAGCCTCCCAACAGGAGTTGTCAGGGCAAACTACAGTATTTAATTAGTTTGAAGAGAGAGCTGGACCAGTGGCATAGCCAGAACAGGAAAACTGGCTGGGCCTCGACTTTCAGGTGGGTGGGCAGGCAATGACAAGGGGGCACCTCTCCCCAGCCCCTCCAGCCGGCCCTTACTGCTCAGCAGGCACCAGAAGATGAGGTTGCCCAGGGCATATAGGCTGCGGGGCGCACCATGGGGGACAGAGGAACCCCTCTGGGGCTTGAGCTTCGGCTGACTTCGGCTTGGTGTCCGTCCGCCTGGCTGGCTGGGTCCCGCTCCTGCCTGTGCCACATGCTGCTGCCCCAATCTCCAGCCCCAGCACTAGCTCCACCCAGACCTGCCCCCTGGCACCTCCCCCTCCTGGAATGACTCACCCCCTCCCAGCCTGTGGATTCAGGGGGCTCCAGGCCCTATTTCGGTGGGCCTGGACGCTAAGTGTGGCTGTGGCCCACCCAGGCCCACCTGTGTCTATGCCCCTGCGCTGGACAATATTTTGGTGCAATTGTATGAGGGGGTTACTTGTGATGGTAGAAGGCTGGACTCAGCCTCCGCAGGGCTCACTTCTGGTTTACATCTTATGTTCCTAAAAGCACATGCTTCTGTGCAAATTCTGAACCATGCTTAAGGAAGCCTTTCCATTCTGTTTTTCAGATTCCCTTACACCCAGTGACAGAGTTGTCTAAGAAGACATGCTGCCACTTTCTGTCCCTACTATGCCTGGACATCATGCCCCCTCCCCCAACTGTCTGCAATGAATGGACAATGCGCCCTAACATGACTTCTTCCAGCCCCACTATCATGTGGCAAGGCTTCCTTTGGATTTTGCAAAGGGAAGGTGGATGGGGGTGGAAGATAGGATTGATGAGAAGCTGCTCACATCTGCTGCTTTTGAGACATTTTATCCTTTTTAACTCTCATTTGTTTACCTTTTTGCTGGAAGGAGATATAAAGGCTTTTCTCTTAGTCTTCTCCCACCCAGCACAATATTAGAATGAGACCTGTAGATTTCCTCTGACTTTTAAATGGAAAAGCCACCAGTGTAAACACTAAACCTCATTATGCGTATAAGCCAGATGCCATTGAGTTAAAGCATTAGAAACCTTAAGTCAGAATTTTGTTATTGAATTATCTGAATGGCTAGACATGTCAATGGGCCATAGTAACCTGGAAAAGCCATATAACATTGCAAAGCATGAAATATGAAACAGAAAATTGATGCATAAATAAACTTTTCAGGGCATGCCTCGACATACAAGAGTTACCAGTGAATTGCATGAGTGTGGGAGGAGCAGGTCATCTGGCTCTCATCTCGGATGGTAAGTGGCTCAGTAAAGCTTACTGCACATTTTTATACACCGTTGTCCTGAACTGTAGATATTGCCTCACATATAGCATTATCTCCCCTAATAGCATCCTCATTTTTTCCCACCCTTGTCGGTGGGTGTTTCTAGCCATGCCGTCTGCCAACTACTGGAAAGATATTTTCCCCACAAATGGATGGCATGATCTGTATAAATTACACAGCTCCGTTTTCTGTTAAATTTGGGCAGATATTAACCCCTTCTGCAGTTATTTACTACAAGAGAACATTACACAAATCTACGCAGCTATGCTGAGGCTGATTAGCATTATTCTGTTATTACCGATACTTGTCCTCTAACATTTGTGGATTGTTTCAGGTTATTATTTATTTTCAAGAAAACATTTTGAAAAGGTGACAATTGGTTTTCTTTTTGACTCTTGCCAGTGTAAGAAGAGAGCCAAATGTACACCCAAACTGGGGGGCAGCAGGAACTAACTTTCCAAAAAATCTGATTCCAAAGTTGTCAGTACTTATAGGGGTCATATAAAGCCTCGGAGCATTGTGAGGTTTGCCTGTCACTAATATCAATAAGCCAGGGTCAAGAATGCTTCCCCAAATATTATGGACAAGAGTTAGACTCCAGTCTCTCCCTTAAGGATCCCTGAACTATTCAATTGAATATGTAGAACTTGCATACTACAGAAGCAACAACACATAATTCAAATGGATAATGATTCTGTAAAAAAGCTCTCTCACTATCCCCCAAGTTTTCTCCTTCCCTTGACAGCTAGCAGGCTACTAATAGACATATGAATTTTATAACTGGCAGATCATTTGGGGGGTTAAATTTTATCAAATAAATGACATTTCCTAATTATCATAATTATTTGCTTTTGTGTTTTGAACACCTTTTTAAAGGCATAATTTTCAATATTTAAAGCTCCCTCCATCACTTATCAATAAACATAAAAATAATTAAACTATAGCTGCTTAATACAAATTAAAAGTAGATAACCATCCAAATTATTCATTAACATTGTAAAAACCCTTCACATTAGTTATCCACTACATGTTCAGACAGCATTGCTCAGCAGCCACTTTTCATAGGAGATGATCATAGGAACAATCTTACTTTGCCTATCTGGCAGAAATGCTTGTAACAGTTAAGAGCTATCTCCATCACCGTGAGAAGTTTAGTACAACAGTGATGGATCCATAATTGTTGAAACAGGATAGGGAAAGAACTTTGCCAGCTCCCAATCCAGCACTAGAACCACTTGTCTCCTTAGCATGTTCACTACTATTGATGTCTCTGTACTATTTCTGCTTTTTGCCTTTCCATAATGCCCCAGTCATGCACACAACTGCCAAATCCAACACAGTTAAGTTTCTCCTCCTTAGCACATTTTTTTTTATTGCCCACAGATTGGGATCTTGCCCAGCTAAGAATGAATACCATTTTGATGACTAGTCAAATGCAACCAGATAAAATGGTGATGGGCAGCTTAAAACTATCTAAATACACAGTGGTTGGAAGTTATATTATATTATTTTGATTGTGGGAGCGCCTACAATCCCCAAACTAAGGAGAAAGGCCTGACTGTGCTAGATGCTGTATGTGCACATAATAAAAAGACAGTCCCTGCTCCAAAAGAACTCACAAAGACAAGCAGCATATAAAGGCTGGGGGGGAAATTTTTTAAAATGGATTTTTCAGGGTAAAATTTTCAAACATACCCAGTGAATTTCATTGGGAATTGGGCACCTAACTCCGGTAAGTGCCTTTCAAAATTTTCACACTCAACTACCCTAATTGGCCTTCTACCTAGCCATTGTTAGATGGTAAATTTCACATAGGCACTGGGGTAGAAATTGGTGTTGAGGAGGGATTCAAAGGGAGAAAAGGAAGGCCTTATACACTAGTTCAGGGAGGATGTTCTATGCACAGGCAGCACAGAAGAAAGTTCCAAGATGGTTGTGGGAGAAGTTGGTAATCAGGGGATTGAAGCTGGCATTATTGCTATAGTAGGGAGCGGGCGCCATGATAAAGAGACAAGAGCAGAGAAGTAGGGAAGGGAAAAGTCAGGAAGGGTCTTGAAGCTGAGGATACAAAACTTGACTTTGATGCAGCAGAAAGTGGGAAACCAGGGATGAGGTCAGAGTAATGGCCAAGGAAGAGGGTCTTAGCAGCTGTGTTTCACATAGAGTGGAATGGAGGTGACTATCGGGGAGGAGGTTGAGTGATATGCCAGACCTTCATGAAAAAATTTACCTGATATCACATAAATGAACCTTTATTGCTTAATAAATCAGAGGAATGCTGTCGTTCAAGTAGACTTAAGATGAAAGAGCGTGTCAGTGCCTAGTTCCCTGGAACCACTGCAAAAAGTTATTATCACAGTTCTTTTAAAGGAAGGGTTTAATGCCATGATTGGATTGCTGGGGACTAGCTTAACAAAAGAAAGAATGGTTAAAGGGATCATTTACCTTGTTTTCCATGCTGGATTTGCCTGCTTGTTCTTCCATGTGCACTCCTTATGGCATTGTCTGCGTTTGCTCCTTTTCCACAAAGTGAAACGCTCAAGAGAGTTAATTGCAGGTTTGGAGATGTGCTAAATTGAAGCGGATGGCAGCTGCGAACTGGGCGCATCCTGCAAGAAAAGGTTTGAGTTTCCTTTGTAGTCAAACACATAATAATTTACTATTCCATCTGCTACTAACTTTTTGCTGGCCCCCAGTAAGGGCTCTGGCAGAGAAAATAATGCCCTTTCATTTTGTTTACAGCAAATGCTAGTATAGCCGGGATAATGTCATTACCTGTATTTCCTCAAGGGCTTCACCTGCACTTTACAGGCTCCAAATCAGAATGGACTCTAAATACACTGACACCCATTGACTGACATTATTGGGCCTAATCCAACCCTCACTAATGTCAGAGTCCTTCCACTGACTTCTAAGGGGTGTTGGATCAGGCCTATAGCTAGTCATCAGACTCTCTTTGGGGGGGGAGGAATAGCTCAGTGGTTTGAACATTGGCCTGCTAAACCCAGCATTGTAAGCTCAATCCTTGAGGGGGCTATTTAGGGAACTGGAGTAAAAATCTGTCTGGCAATTGGTCCTGCTTTGAGCAGGGGGTTGGACTAGATGACCTCCTGAGGTCCCTTCCAACCCTGATATTCTATGATTCTTAAGCAGAATGAGATTTTGCCTCTTTTCACGAACCTACTGCCCTCCCTCCCCAAAATACCCACCATGTACCATGTGAGGTAGATTAGTTAATTTAGAATAGAACAGGATTTAGGCAGGTAGCTAAGTAGCATAGTGGTTACTAACCTTGCTTTACATGCAGAATATTAGACCCTGACCCCACATCCCCAATGCAGCCAGCAACTCCTTATCTGGTGTCCCAGACACTATGGCAATGTGCACTGCATAAATCAGTGTAATAATTCCTTTCCTTTCCTTCACTGTGGTATACATGTGCCATGCAGTTTGCCTGACACTGTGCAGCACAGTACTTAGCAGTATGATGAAGTAAATGGAACACTTCATTATGAGAGTTTCCCTTAACATGAAGTTAGTTTAAGCTTTAATCCTGGCAGAAAACTGCATTTTGAATAGGTGGATGGGATACCACGTGGTTGAGATGTCCAATCATCAGTAAAAAAGTGCCCTTCATATCACTTAAAAAGCTGATCATACATTGGCCAACATACAGAGAGGTACAAGGTTCCCTACAAGCAGAAGAGTGTGCTGAGCTTTCAAAATGCAGACACAAGAGT